>NW_012101932.1:2577385-2624036 GCF_000951045.1 Mandrillus leucophaeus | reverse complement strand
TTTTTTTTTTTTTGGTCATGTATTTGTCTGGTTTTGGTATTAGGTTAATACTGGCCTTGTAAAATGAATTTTGAAGCATTCCCTCTTGTTCTGTTTCTCAGAATAACTTAACTATGATTGATTGATATTAGTTCTTTGTTGAAAATTTGGTAGAATTCAACAGCAAAGCCATTGGGTCCCAGGCTTTTCTTTACTGGGAAACATTTTATTTATTATGACTTTGATATGGTTATTTGTTATTGTTCTGTTCAGGTTTTGGATTTCTTCCTGTTTTAATCTTGTAAGCTTTTCTGCGTCTCAAAATTTGTTCATTTATTATATATCTTTCAATTTTTGGCATACAGTTCCTCGTAGTAGCCACTAATGATCCTTTGAATTTCTGCAGTATCAATTGTAATGTCTCCTTTTTCATCTTTGATTTTATTTATTTGGATCTTCTCTTTTTTTCCATAATCTGGGTAAAGATTTTTCAATTTTGTTTATCTTAAAAAAAAAACAAAAACAAAACAAAAAAAACTTTGGTCTGATTTATCTTTTATATTATTTTCTTCTTTTCAATTTCATTTATTTCTGCTCTGATCTTTATTATTTCTTTTCTTCTATTAAATTTTGATTTGGGCTGGGTGCAGTATCTCACACCTGTAACCGCAGCACTTTAGGAGGCCAATACTGGAGTATCATTTGAGCTGAGGAATTTGAGACCAGCTTGGCCAACAGAGGAAGACCCTGTTTCTACCAAAGAAAAAAAAAAAACAACAAAAAAAACAAGCTAGACATGTTTAAACACACCTGTTGTCCCAGCTACTTGGGAGGCTGAGGCCCACTTGAGACTAGGCTATCAAGGCTGCACTGAACCATAATTGGACCACTGCATTCCAGCCTGGGCAACAGAGTGAGCCTCTATCTCAAAAAAAAAAAAAAAAAAAAAGTGTGTGGTTTCTCTTGCCATTCTAGTTTTTTAAGATGCATTGTTCCATTAGTCTATATCTCTGTTTTGGTACAGTACCATGCTGTTTTGGTTACTGTAGCCTTGTAGTATAGTTTGAAGTCAGGTAGCGTGATGCCTCCAGCTTTGTTCTTTTGGCTTAGGATTGTCTTGGCAATGGGTGCTCTATTTGGTTCTATATGAATTTTAAAGTAGTTTTTTTTTCCTAATTCTATGAAGACAGTCATTGGTAGCTTGATGGGGATGGCATTGAATCTATAAATTACCTTGGGCAGTATGGCCATTTTCATGATATTGATTCTTTCTATCCATGAGCATGGAATGTTCTTCCATTTGTGTCCTGTTTTATTTTGTTAAGCAGTGGTTTTTAGTTCTCCTTGAAGAGGTCCTTCACATCCCTTATAAGTTGGATTCCTAGGTATTTTACTCTCTTTGAAGCTATTGTGAATGGGAGTTCACTCATGATTTGGCTCTCTGTTTGTTATTGGTGTGTAGGAATGCTTGTGACTTTTGCACATTGATTTTGTATCCTGAGACACATCATCTGCAAACAGGGACAATTTGACTTCCTCTTTTCCTAATTGAATACCATTTCTTTCTTTCTCCTGCCTGATTGCCCTGGCCAGAACTTCCAACACTATATTGAATAGGAGTGGTGAGAGAGGGCATCCCTGTCTTGTGCCAGTTTTCGAAGGGAATGCTTCCAGGTTTTGCCCATTCAGTATGATATTGGCTGTGAGTTTGTCATAAATAGTTCCTATTATTTTGAGATATGTCCCTTCAATATCTAGTTTACTGAGAGTTTTTAGCACGAAGGCTGTTGAATTTTGGCAAAGGTCTTTTCTGCATCTATTGAGATAATCATGTGGTTTTTGTCTTTGTTTCTGTTTATGATGGATTACGTTTATTGATTTGCATATGTTGAAGCAGCCTTGCATCCCAGAGATTAAGCCAACTTGATCATGGTGGATAAGCTTTTTGATGTGCTGCTGAATTTGGTTTGCCAGTATTTTATTGAGGATTTTTGCATCAATACCACACATCTACAACCATCTGATCTTTGACAAACCTGACAAAAACAAGAAATGGGGAAAGGATTCCTTATTTAATTAATGGTGCTGGGAAAACTGGCTAGCCACATGTAGAAAGCTGAAACTGGGTCCCTTCCTTACACCTTATACGAAAATTAATTCAGGATGGATTAGAGACTTAATGTTAGGCCCTAGAACTTAAAGTATAATTAAAAAACAAAACAAAACAAAACAAAAATATTCATTGTTAAGTTGTTTATTTGAAGTTTCTCTTCTTTTTTTGATGTAAATGCTTATAGTTATAAACTCCCCTCTTAGGACTGTTTTTGCTGTATCCCATAAGGTTTGATATGTTCTTTCTGTTATCATTTATTTAAATAAATTTTTCAATTTCCTCTTAATTTATTGACTTACTAGTCATTCAGGAGCATATTGTTTGATTTGCATGTATGTGTATAATTTTCCAAATACCTCTTGTTATTAATTTCTAGTTTTCTTCCATTGTGGTCAGAGAATATGCTTGATATTATTTTAGTTACTTGGAATGTTTTAAGGCTTGTTTTCAGACCCAAAATATGGTCTGTCTTTGAGAATGATTTTCTTGCTGAGGGAAAGAATGTATATCATATATCCATTGGATGGAGCTGGGAGTGACACAAGCATCCTCATGGCCACCATTACTAGGACTGTGCTGGGTCAGACCTGAAGCCAGCACAACGCTGGGTATCACCCAAGGCCTGATGTAACCACTTCCTGGCTACTACCTCTGTTTGCTCAAGGCCCCAGGGCTCTACAGTCAGCAGGTGGCAAGCCAACCAGGCCTGTGTCCTTCCTTTTAAGGCAGTGAATTCTCCATGCCCCAGGCAGACCCAGATTGCCATCCAGGAGCCAGGGACTGGAGTTAAAATCCTTAGAAGCCTATCTGGTGTTCTATGGTACTGCAGTTGAGCTGATACTGAAATGACCAGATGCAGTCCTTCCCCGTTTTTCCTCCCCTTTCCAAAGGCAGAGTGTAAGGTTAGCCGAGAGAAGGAACAAGTAGACCCTAAAGTCAGGCAAGCAAGTTTGTATTAACCTGCTGGGCTGCTCCACTGTAAACAGAGGAGGCAACCCCGCTTACAGGCCGCTGTGGGGTTTTATAGGGCAAGGGGCTAGGTTGGGGTGGAGGAAACTGAGTAGGGTTGCAGGTGTTTCAACCGTTTCCTGGAAATGTCTTTGCCTGCTCGGCCAGGCAAGCTCAGCTAGGCAAGCTGGGTAGAGGTCTTAACAGCATCCTGGAACTGTTTACGAGTTCTACTGAAAGTCTTGCACAAGCGGCTATAGAAAAGGTCAGTGTAGGGGTTGTTTGTAGGTGGTCACAAAGGACTGTATTGCAAAGGACATGAAGAAGGAGGAGGCATAGCCTGGATCTCTAACGCAGAGGAGCCTCCTTCTGTGTCCACTGCCACCGTAGTCTCATGAGGAGTACTGCCAGACTACTACTGATGTTCTCTTAAGTCCCAAGGGCTCTTCAGTCAGCTTGTAGTAAATTCTGCCTGGCCTTGGACTCACCCTTCAGAGAAGTAAGCTCCCCTCTGGTTCAGGGAAGGTCTAGAAATGCTGTCCAAGATCCAAGTCCTGGAATGGTCTGAGCTGGTACCTAAGGTGCAAGACAAAGTCCCCCTTACTTTCCCTCCACTGTTCTTAAGCAGAAGATATCTTGTCCCATAGCCAAGACAGCTGAGAATGTAGTGAGCCTTACCTGAAGCCAGCAAATTTCAGAGTCACACCCAGGACCCTTGAGGTAGTACCTGGGCATTACTGCTGCTTATTCAGGGTGCAAAGGCTATTCAGTTAGGAGGTAATAAATCCTGACAGGGTCGACTTCTTCCCTTCAAGGCAGCAGGTTCCTTTCTAGCTCACGATGTGTCTAGAAATGTCATCTAGGAGCTAGGGCCCGGAAAGGGGGCTCAAACTCTTCTGGTGCCCTATCCTGCCGTGGCTGAGCCTGTATCCAAGATGTAAGACAAAGTCCTCCCCATTCTCCCTTCTTCTCTCCTCAAGCATAGGGAAGGGGTCTCTTTCAGAGAAGCGAGCTGTGCAGTCTGGGGCTGGGAGGGGGATGATGCCGGCACTCTCTTAGCTGCCCTGGCTGGTGTCTCAGTAGGTTATAGGCTCCCCTAGTCCACTGGCTCTTGGCCCAATTCAGCACTGGGGCTCACCTCGGAGTTGCAGTTTTTGTAGCCTAGACTGCTTTTCAAGTTTTGTTTGGGCCCAGAGCACTTTAGACAACAATGGAAAGGCTTGTGGGAACTCAAGTTCAGAACTTTGGGACTGGCGATTCCCGATTCCCTTCTGGCTAGGGCTGGTTTAGATGTGCCCTCTGTGGTTGGGTGTTAGCTGAGTTTGGTCCTGTTTTGTTTTTTGCTATAAGAGGTTGGCAGAGTTCAACGGCTGACAATTGTACTCTCCCTCTCCCCAGCACAAAAAAACAAAAACAAAAACAAAAACACTCTTCTCTCCATGCCACTGTTGTGGGGAATGGGAAATTCAAGACTGTTGTTGATTCAAGATTGATCCTCTGACCTCCTCAGTGCCTCTTTCGTGATAAAAAGTTAGAACCAGGTACTACGAATTTTGGGTTTTATGAGGTGCATTTGTAAAGACAGTTGTTAAATTGATGTCCTTTATGGAGGGATGATCTGTGGAGTCTTCTTTTCCCCTATCTTGTTCCATCCCAACTGATCACCTTTATAGATACATGGAAATCTGTATTTATTTCATGAAATTTCTGAAAGTTTATTCAAAACAAAAACTAAGAATTTACTGTTTTTTTAAAATAAAAACTGTAATTCAAGTATAAATGCAACCTCTAAATAATTAAGAAATGTATAACATAATTATTCATAATATTGGTATTATCTATGATCATAATAGTCCAGTTATAATATTTTCATTTAAATTAAATCATTAATAATAAATTCTTATAACTAGACTGAACTTCTTGAGAAACAACCATGTTTGCTTTCCTCCAAGACCTGTCATCATAGTATCACACTCATAGTTGGCACTCAATAAACGTTTAGTAGAAAGTAACAGTGCATGTTGATGGGAATGTAAATTAGTACAACCACTATGGAGAATGCTTTGGATGTTTCTCAAAAACTAAAAATAGTGGTACCATATGATCCAGTAATCCCACTGCTTCATATATACACAAAAGAAAGGAAATCGGGATATCAAAGAGATACCTGCACTCCCATATCGATTGCTGCACTATCCACAATAGCCAAGATTTAGAAGCAACCTAAGTGTCTATCAACAGATGAATGGATAAAGAAATGTGGTACATATATACAATGGAATATTATTCAGCCATAAAAAGAATGAGATCCTGTCATCTGCAACAACATGGATGGAAGTGGAGGTCATTAAGCCAGCTGAAATAAGTACAGAAAGACTAAGTTCATATTTCTCACTTATTTGTGTGAGTTTAAAATTTAAAACAATTAAACTCATAGAGAGAGAGAGTAGGAGGATTACTAGAGGCTGGGAAGGGCAGCGAGGGGGGTTAATGGGTACAAAAGGTGGTTAGAATGAACGAATAAGATCTATTTAATAGTATTTGACAGCACATGACTATAGTCAATAATAATTTAATTGTACATTTAAAAATAACTAAAAGTTTTGTTTTAATTGAATTGTTTGTAACACAGGGATAAATGCTTGAAGCAAGGGATATGTCATTACCCTGATGGGATTATTATATATTGTATGCCTGTATCAAAATATCTCATATACCTCATAAATATATATACCATTATGTACCTATCAAAATTTAAAAGTAAGTAAATAAATAAAAGAAACAGTGTAGAGAAGAAAAAAAATGACACATAAAGAAAAGAAGCATGTAGTGAACATTTGAGTAACAATCAGAAAGTTTTTAAGCCAAATTCCAACATCAGTAAGATATTATATGTAGATGGTGTTTGAATCCAATTTAAAATTTTTTCTGGAAGAAAAGGGCAATCAGGCCGTAAACCATATTTTAGTGTTTTTTTTTTTTTCTTCTTAACACTGTGACAGAATTGATGGTCTAGTGAGCCTTTAAAACACTTTTCACAGTAAAACTAGCTCTTGGCTTTTCTTTCATTGCATACAATTTTGATTTATTGAGCTGACTTCTACAGTTCTAAGTAGAAAACTTTATGAACAGAACTATTGCCTTTGGCATTTATATTCTCTTCTGGTAACAGGTGCTTTCATTTCATTGCAAAAGAACACATTTTTCCCTATAAATCAATACAGCATTTTTTCGTTCTTTGTTACCATCTCAGCTTCCGGATTTACTACATTCTATTGCATTATACTGAGCACAGATGCCAAACATTTACAGTATTGGTGAATCACTTCATAGCATTTTTTTTTTCTTAATGAAGTAAATACAGTCCATATTCTGTTTTCAAACTGACAGTGTAAGTAATCTCACAGGACTTATCAAAGGCCTTGCATCTTTAACAAGTTTTCAATTTCATTTAAGAGAACCAGATTCTTTTAATATGCTTCTGCATTGACTTAAATTACTACATATCTTTGTGAAACTAATTTACTATTCTTATGAATAAATGAGAGAAATTAATTGAGTATGACATATCTAGTTTAATTGCTTTGGAGACAATCTATTCTAGATTAATTAAACCATGCTTAACATGTTGTAGTAGTAACTGTGAAATTCATGGAAAATTCCTTTATTCTTAGAAACATTAATACTCTGAGCTTTAATCAGTAGAAATCTTAACACCAAGTGATAGAACTGGGAAATAAAATCTCCAGCCTTATAAAGAGCTGTGCTCTTTTATTTTATAATAACAAAATCTGAGATGTATTGATGGTAATATGATGTATGCCTCTGGGACTTACAAAGCACAATGATGCTTCATATATCATGCCTGTAATCCCAGCACTTTGAGAAGCCGAGGCAAGTGGATCACCTGAGGTCAGGAGTTCAAGACCAGCCTGACTAATATGGTGAAACCCCATCTCTACTAAAAACACAAAATTAGCTGGATGTGGTGGTATATGCCTGTAATCCCAGCTACTGAGGCGGCTGAGGCAGGAGAATCGCTTGAACCCGGGAGGCGGAGGTGAGCCGAGATCATGTCATTGCACTCCAGCCTAGACAACAAGAGCAAAACTCCGTCTCAAAAAAATAAAATAAAATAAAATAAAATAAAATAAAATAAAAAAGTGTTGTTTTAACTTACTTCTAGATAACATTATACTTGGAAAATGCAGTTATTAAAAGAAGAATATATACTTGAGAGAACCACTTTGATTTTACATTTACAATAAAATGACCTAAAAAAGACTTTTGTAATGTTACACATGGTGTCACCATCAGTGACTCTCCCTACTGCTTCTCAATCATTTTCTCTTCATTGTCTACCTAGAAAATAATGATAGTATCTATAGTGCACATATGGTAAACTGACAAAGCTACTGCTTGAAATGGAAGTGGAGGAGCTCTTTTGTTTCCCAAGAAAAACCATACTCAGCATGAATGGGATGTTCTACTCTCTAAAATATAAACTCAAGTTGAGTATAACTATGTTTTAAGGTAATTCTCCAAAAAGGATTATAAGCAAATAATATTTGTTAAATATATGCAAAGTATGCATCATTTTCACAGGTCATTTGACTTAGAGTTTCATTATGGTTTCTTTCTCTTAGAATTCACATTTTTTTCCTATCACTGTCTAGGTCTTCTGATGTTCATTACTTTCCTTACTTTGTATTATCTCCAGGATTGTCATATTCCTTGAGCTCAGGTGCAGCGTTTTGTTTCTATTAATGTAAACCTTGGCAAAATATTCTATGGCACACTGCACTATGATTTGTGAAGTTGTATATATATTAGACTTATCAGACAGCTGAGATATATATAAAAAAAGAATGATCATGACCCATGACATGTACATGTGTCTATTTCTATTTGATCATCACTTACATACATATCAATTATCACTTAAATTTACTAGGTTTTCCAATTGGTGGAATTCTTTAGGCACTACTAAAACTCACAGTCTTTAAAGAGATTCAAAAGAAAGAGTAGAGACATGGAAAAGCCATTTATTATGATTTTAGTGTATTTTTGAAACTTTAAAACATGATAAATTTGAGACAAATTTATATTTATAAACTAATTTTAATATCCAAAATTTTGCTCAAGGTACTTTATTTTACTTAATAAATAACTCAAAATTGATTTGCCTACAATTTAGTATACAAATTCAGTCTCAAGAGGAATCACTCAACAATTTTTGCTAGTAAAACTTACCATTTATATTTAGCCCATATTATTAAGGATATTTAATATTTTTTCCTGCAGAATCCAACTTGCATCTTTTCACACACACACGCATACACCATATACACACACATAAATTAATTTTTGTATAAAAATAATTGTATGAGGACAGGGAAACATGTACAGTATTGTTTCTTGAAGTATCCTTCAGAGTTGCTCTATAAAGCAATGTAAAAAAATTCATGAATATTGTGAGGCTTGGATAAATTACGGCTAATTCACAGCATGACATTTTACACAAGCAACAAAAAAGAAGAACATTTAATCTGACAACTTGGTGATTTTCGTGATTTATATTGAGTGAGTAAAACAAGGTGCAGTAAATGTGTATAATATGTTTTTATTTATGTAAAAATAAATAATGACGAAACAGTCTATACAAATGTGTGTGATTATAAAAGATTAAAGTAGAATATGGAATGATATTAATATATAATAGGTTGCCCCTGATGGTTACCAGGTGGAGCAGGAATAAAATGAGGGGAAAAAGTTAGAAAATAAAAGGCAAAAGGAGGATAAACTGAACTCTAAAAAACATGATTGAAGATAATTGTAAGACAAATCTCAGCCTGGCAGAAAATATTTGCAAAAGTCATATATAATACAGGACTGTCATACAAAATGTATGAAGAACTTTTTAAAATTTAACAATAAGAAAATAAACAACTTCATTTAAAAATGGGCAAAAGAGCTAAACAGTACACTCATCAAAGAAGATACATAGATGGCAAATAAGCATATGAAAAGATGATCCACATCATATGTGCTATGGACTGAATGGTTTCCCCCCAAAATTCATACGTCGAAATCCTAACTTCTGATGTTACTGCATTTGGAGAAAGGATCTTTAGGACTGGTGCCTTCAGGAGATAATTAAGTTAAATGAGATCATAAGAATGACAAGTTGATGGGTGCAGCACACCAACATGGCACAAGTATACATATGTAACAAACCTGCACGTTATGCACATGTACCCTAGAACTTAAAGTATAATAATAATAATAAATTAAATTAATTAAATAAATAAATAAATAAATAAATTCATACCTTTACATACAGAAAAAAAAAAAAAAAAAAAAAGAATGAGGCTCCAATGTGGTAAAACTGGTTTTCTAATAAGAAAACCCGTGTACACAGAGAAAAGCTCATTTGGGGACGCAATGAGAAGGCAGCTGTCTGCAAGTGAGAAAACGGGAGCATTACCAAAACTCATCTCTACTGGCATCTTAATCATGGACTTTCAGCCTTCAGACTGTAGGAAAATAAATGTCTGTTGTTTAAGCCACCCAGTCTATGTAACCTTGTTATGGCAGACCTAGTAGAAGACTAATACAATATGCCATCAGGAAATTTTAAATTAAAACAATTTTGTTATAAAAGAGATACCACTATACAACTATTAAAATGGTCAAAATCCAAAACATGACAACATCAAATGCTGGTGAGGATGTGGAGCAATGGGAGCTCATTCATTTTTGGTGGAAATGTAGAATGGTATAGCCACTTTAAAAGATTGTTTGGCAGTTTATTTTAAAGCTAAACGTGTTGTCTTACATTCCATCAATTACACTTCTTGGTACTTACTTAAATGAGTTGAAGACAGATGTCTATACAAAAACCGGCACATAGTGCTTATAGCAGTTTTATTCATAATTTCCCGTATTTTGAAGCAACAAGATTTCCTTCAGTAGGTAAATGGATAAGTAAACTGTAGTTGATGCAGACAATGAAATAGTATTCAGTGCTAAAGAGAAATGAGCTATCAAGCCATGAAAAGACATGATGGAAACTCAATGGCACTAAGTCAATAAAATGGTTACATACTGTATGATTCCAACTATACAACATAATGGAAAAGGCACAACTATGGAAACAGTAAAATGATCAGTGGTTCCCAGGGTTTGGAGGGAGGGAAGGATGAATAGGTAGTGTGCAGAGGATTTGTAGGACAATGAACCTATTCGGTATGATACTATGATGTTGGACACATAGTCATCATACGTTTGTTAAAAACCATAGAATGGTTGGGAGCGGTGGCTCACACTTGCAATCCCAGCACTTTGGGAGGCCAAGGCGGGTGGATCACAAGAGGTCAGGAGTTCGAGACCAGGCTGGCCAACATGGCAAAACTCCGTCTCTACTAAAAATACAAAAATCAGCCAGGCATGGTGGTGCCGGCCTGTAATCCCAGCTACTTGGGAGGCTAAGGCAGGAGAATCTTTTGAACCCATGGGCGGAGGTTGCAGTGAGTCAAGATCGCACCACTGCACCCCAGCCTGGGCAACAGAGAAAGACTCTGTCTAAATAAAAAAATAAATAAATAAATACCATAGAATGTACAATACTGAGTGAACCCTAATGTAAACTATGGACTTGGGGTAATAATGATTATAGATCCAGTGAGTGTAATAAATATACCACACTGGTGCATGAGAAATGTTCGCCATGTTTAACGGCTGGGGGTATTTGAGAAATCTCTGAACTTTCTACTCAATTTTGTTGTGAACCTAAGAATATTGCTCTAAAAATAGTGTATTTTAAAAAGAACATTGGTATATTTATGTATTTATTTGCCTGTTAAATTTTTTAAAAATGGAATTTCTAGTGCTTATGTATGTAGAAGTTACTTTTCCTATACTGGATCTGCTTCCTACAGATTATTTTTTGTGATGACTACTCAGTTATTCTGTTTGTGGCTTAATAAGTTTCCTATTCTTCTCCTCTCTCTCCCTCTTTTCCTCCTTCCTTCTATAAATATATATAAACAATCTCCACATGTATTTTTTTTTTGCTTCCCACATTTTCAGTTTTCACTTTTTCAGTAAATAAAAAGTACTTGCTCCGTTATTTCAGCCAGTGCTTTTACAATGCAACAGATTTTGAATAAAAGATAATAAAAAAAGGGATAGAGTAGAAATAACGAAAATTGAATGGGTATAAAATCTCTTCTATTTTTCTAAATATTATAATTATTTTAAAACAAACCTACAATATTTCATTTATTTTTACATAAATAATAGATTAATGGTCAAATTAAAGTGTGAATAATGTGTAAGCATTTTGTGAAAAATAATCTGTTCACTCACCTAATTATATGGTTTCTATTTATTCTTTTTTAAAACACTGAAAACAAGAAGTAATTCATACTAGAGAGTTCCTTCTTAAAATGCCTTTTAATTACATTCAGTTTTATATAGTTGAGTTTATTATTACATAGGAAAACGTGTAGCATGGTAAGTAGTGTAAAAGAGATATTAGTTGCTTCTAACTAGATCTGATAGGGAGATGATCTAATAGCAATGAGGTATTTAAAGAGACTGAGTCTGGGGCCCAATCTCAGGATCACTGAAGACTGGGAGAATGTCAAAATCATTCATGTATTGTAATAGACATATTTTCTGTTTTTCCCGTGTGTGTGTGTGTGTGTATGTGTATGTGTATCTGTATCTGTATATGTATATGTATATGTATATGTGAGCAATAACTTTTCAAAAAATATAGGCTCTGTACCTAGTGGTTTTGGAACAAGTAGGCTTTTGTGGATTCTGGAAATCTAAGACAAATTGAGAAAAATCAGACAAAGAAAGGAAGTAAGAGTAGAGAGGAAGCAAAATGTTTTATGGATGTTGGCACTTGGAAGGAGAAGGCTGTGTTGCATAGAACAGGTGTGCATTGTGCTCAAGATGAGCAGGTGGAGGATGATATCCTGGAAATCAGGTAACAGGTATAGGGACCAAGAAATAACCCAGGGAAAAAAAGGTGGGAGACCCAGGTCCATAAGGAGCAGGATATTCCTATTGTAAACACAAGCCAGAAAAAGATTGGGTCAAACACTATGCCTATGCTACCAGAAATAGTAACACTGGGAATTTTTGTTCCAGTGTTTCTTAGATAGTGCTCTGTCTGCCTCTTTCACATTTATGTGCTCTTTCTAGCCAGCTATAGAATTTCTGTAGAATCCCAAATGGACTGGGAAGTCAGACCTGGCAGCTTCCATTCCTCTACCACTGTCCTAAATTCCCACCCTCCAAGAGATATCAGGAACATAAAAACATGAAACCTGATGCTGCCTGTGCAAGTTAAGTTCTGATTTCCTGAATTTAGGGTGATATTGAAATGTTCCTGATGACCATGATGATGATGAATAAGAAAAGAACAAACAAGGCAAAATCTTAGTGTTGGAAGGCTACTTGAAGTTAAAATTGTTTATACAACTTCTGACTCTATTTATTACATCCTAAGAGACAGGATTTGGCTGAACAAGGTTTATGGAAAGTGTTAGTGAAGGAATATGCTATAGGGATAAGCTCAGTTTCTGTCATCAGGATGTGCTTCTATTTCACTTGGAAATTATTGCTTCAGCATTACTCCAGGCGTCTTAAAAGGACCATGTATTTTTTGTTTGTTTGTTTTCTGTTTTGTTTTGTTTTTATATAAAACAGAGACAACATATACAACAACCCTAAAGGACGTTATCAAGAATCTGTCAAAATTTAACTTATTTCAGGTTAGCTCAGATGAAATTTATGTTTTTTTTTTTTAATGGAGGCCAAGTCTATTTACATCCTCTATCCACTGGTGCTAGGTCTCTTTTTGAGAGTTATAAATATATACATAAATACATGTAAATGATACCCTTTTGCATATTTTAAACTTTCTTCCTATCATCCCTGCTATAAAACATACTAATCTTTAGTGTTTTTATGCTCCAATTCCGCTGCACACACATACATACATGCCCTTATTTACATGTGTGTTCCTTTCCAATCTAAGCATGTCAGAGTCTACCAACTATTCACTGGATTGTTCAATTGGAAGAATATCAAGTTTATAGTCAATTAAGGCTCTGCCTCTGTTCTCCTTCTCCAGTTCTGCCTTTAAATTAAAAAAAGTTTTTCTCAAATAGATATACCATCTGAGATGTGCCTAAAGAAGCTGTTGTAAGCCTTACCTTATTTCACTTTATGACATTCTTGATTCTATTGATCAGTTACCTGGTATTCCATTCTCCTGCTACAACACTAATACTAATATATATGTATAATACATACCATATATGATATAATATATATAAAATGTCTCTTAGTCATAGATTTTATTTTCCCTTCCAGATTGACCCTGAGTCTCTTTTCTGGCAAAACCTGTTTACTTGACTTAAAAAAAAAATGAAGTGTAGCTGGGTCCCTTATATTGTTTAAGTTTGAAAGATGTGTTCCCAAATTGTGGCAGAGGGATCCTATCGGTGATAACAGAATCCAAGTAGCTAGGAATTGCTTTTAAGTAAAATATTGCTTGTACTTTAGTGGAACATATTATGCTATGATGTGCCTCCAGAAAGAAGAACCTAACATCATCCTAAAGTAGTCTTGAAATAAACAAACAAAGAAACTTAATTCTTATTAAGCTTGTAGACCTGAATAGCAATAGAAAGGTAACACAGGGAGAAGAAACAGTGTATTGCAGCAAAATTCAGCTAGTTAAAAACTCTAAAGGAAAAAAAATAAATTGCAAGACAAAAGATATGGGCTAAAAATCTACACATTAAAAGCTGAAACACACTTACTGCACTTACTTTAATTTGAAAATTTAAACAATGATTACATATTTTATATTAAGAAATAATTTGTATTTTTGGTAATGACATTGTGATTACATTTTTAAAAAGAGTTCTTAACTTTTAGAAATCATAATTAAATATTTCAGATAAAAAGATAATTTCTGGGATTGACTTCAAAATAATCCATGAAGGGAGAATAGTGTGGGTAGAGATGGAACAAGATTAAAAGTGAATTGACAATTGTTAAAGTTATTTGATGAATATATGGTAGTTCGTTATATTATTCAGTGTAATTTTAAGTTGGTGCTTCCTATTTTAAAAATTATATGTATGTAAGATGTTTTTAAAAGAATCTTTTTGGGTAAATATAAAAGCATACATGTATACAACCCCCCCCCCCCCCGCCACACACACACACATATACATAGGAATCACACAAGAAACTGACTTTTTGGTTTGGAATTCTAAAGTATGCTATTTCTACTTCTAACGGATTCAGGCAATATTTGGAGAAAATTATTCTGAAACTGAAACGCAATACTAGAGTTCTAGAACAAGTGCTGGAAAGTATAAAGTGTGAGTTATATAAGTCACTGTCTCTGACAAATTTGTAATATAATCAAGGGGGAAGATAAGCAGACATCCACAAAATAATGTGATCAGTGTTCTAATCAATGAAAATTAGTTATTTGATGGAAACCAAAGAAAAATCTTGTCCTATTCTGTCCGGTTGGATGGAGTATGAGATACTTGGAGGAAAAGGTGAACCAAGAGGACAACAAAGTGAATTGACACCCAATTTTGAAAAATTTTGAATGAAGTGCCAACAATTTTTGAATTATATAGGGAAGTCTGAGTTCTCATATTAGCAAATCACCTTAAAATCTGAATAAGCAAATTCCCTTAAAAATAATGTTAAATCTCAAATTTTCTGGTGATTTTGGTGGGCGTGAATAGGAAAAAGAAGGAGTTCATTACAGGAGGCTTGGTTGGAAGGCTATTCCAAATAAACAGACATGCATACATAAAAACACACATACAGCATAAATGTATTATTACTGGATTTTTACTTTTGGCCTTGGTATAGTGCCAGACATAGTAACAACTAAATAACGCATGTCTGCCAGAAATTGGAAAGATAAGATCAGTGTCACTCTGTTGAAACTTCTCCGTGGAGTAATGAATTTGAAATTGAGAATTTTGATTTGTATATTACAGTCATCTTACTACTGAGATTTGACAAATACGTGTCTTAAGTACTTTTCTCCGTGATTAAAATAAGTATACATAGAAATACTCTATATGCTGTGAAATTATTACTAATATTTCACCAAATAAATCTCAATGTTCTTTTTTAAAACTAATAAGTAGTTTCATTTTATAAGAAAAATTTGCTTTAAGAAGAATTGTTAGTTATCCATATTAGTTGATTACAAGGTAAGTCCCAGAAGCACAGATATTCCAAATTTCAGTGGTCATGCAAGATGAAAGTTTATTTCTCTCTTAGGTAACAAGTCAGTGGTCAGCAGACATCTGGGGCTGTTAGGTGGCTCTGCCATCCTTTTTACATGGCAAATGTGAGACTCAACATGGTTGTTCTAGTTCTAGCATCTCCACATTAGTGAAAAGGGGTATGAAACTTGGGGAGTGATGCCTGGTTGTTTCAGAACAGGACCTGGAAGTGATGTATATATTTTTTAATTCATGTTTTCCCTCATTCTAAAATGCAAATAGTACTTATCATCTACCAGGCATAATTTTAAGCCTTTACATGATTTTACAGATACAAGCAGGAAGCATGCAGCATGAGAGTGGACATGACTAGTAGCAAAAAAAAAAAAAAAAAAAAAAGTTAGGAAATGTACCTGTTAGTTTGGTAAACATCTGCTCATCTGAAATTCTTACCATAAAAGGAGAGAAGAATGAATATTGAGGAATCACTAGTAGTTCGCTACCCGGACTAAAACAATTATATATGAAAAAAACAAGTCACTAATGAGGTTGACAGAATGCCTTATGACAGTACTTAAATAAAAAATAGAGAACCTGGTAATGTGTAGTGATGGTTTACAACATTTCTTTCTATTCTTTTCTAAACTTAATCCTGGAATGTTCTATTTCATAAATAGATTATAGTTCATTGGAGCACAAAAATGGAGAAAAATAAATGGGGAACAACTATTTTTTTCTCTAATATTAACGTTTCACTTTTTAAGATAAAAAAATCGAAATAATCCAATTCAATTCCCTTAAAATATTCATGCATATTCAATTTCTTTCTCAAAATATTTCGAAAGAATCAAAATGTAACAAAGCACATATTTTTCTTATTTTAGAATTCAGCCAAATTCAATGTCATGAGTTATTATAAAAATAATCTTAAAGAATATTGCTCAAATGGTATTGTCAAATTTAAGACTTCAAAAGAAAAATATCTCGGCTGAAATGAATGTAAATGTATATAAACTTTAAAATTAAAAAAAAAACAATTAAAAGTCTTGCTTATAGTGTACATTCTAGGAACTAAACTGCAAAACTCCTTTGATTGACTATGTCTGTGGCTTCAAAGCAGATAGACCAACAGAAGAAAAAGAGAGCTATCAAATTGCAAATAACTGCCAACTTTATGGCAGTGTCTCTGAGAGGTTCTTTCTTAATCAGCACCCCCTGTCCTGACATCGGGTGAACAAATTACTCGATATATTAAACCACTTCTGTCTTTCAGCTAAATAGATATGAAACACATAGAAATGGAAACAAAGACAGGCTTTGAACTTTTGATACTTCATGTGAACCCCCAATTTAAATATACATTTCTCAGCTGTTAGTTCTCACTTCAGTTTCAGAACAATGTTTTTGACCTAACCTTCCTACCAAATCCTGTTATATGAAGCAAGTAAGTGTATTCCCCCTCGGGATCCTTGAAAAATGACTTAATTTGACAAAGAAATAATCTCTTTCTCTCTCTCTCTCTCTTTTTTTTTTTTTGACTATGGGCCAATGTCAGACCTGAAAAATGATACTCTACCCTTCCCAAAGCTAAATAACTGGAAAAGAGCTATTAAATAAACTACTTAGAGACATGCTAAGATTGTTTTATGGTACTTTTGGCTGTCTAATAATTAGGTAGGTACAGTAAATCCTAGTGTGCAATAGCAGCAACTATAATAATACAGATGTCTATTTTGGTTCACAAAATTAAGAAAAATTTGTTAATGCATCAAAAGTTGAATTTAGAATGTAACATAAATCTCAAACCAGTCTGGCATGTCTTGGCAAAGAAAAATTATAAAATATAAAAAGCAAAACTGATTTAATCAAAATATTTGGATTTTTACTAGTATTTATTGTACAATCTTTCTTTTTGCTGTAACTAAAACAAATGTTTGTTATAGTCCATCTTTCTTCTTTTCAGATTCTAATTCATGAGAAAATAATTCTCCAGTTTTTATTTGTTTATTTCTGTTGGTAAAGGACATCACAAACAATTGATTTATTCTCAATTGACAATACATATACATATATTTTTCCAGGAAGTTGACTTGGAGGTGAGGGGTAATGGTAGAGGAATGTTTTGTATTTGACCTATTTTCTGCTTATATACTGACATCAGAATTCATTTCCTTTTATATTATCTATCCACATCTCACCTTTGATTATTTTCACTGGAGATTAAAAAACACCAATAGCCAATGGGGGAAAGTCCTAAAACTAACTCAAACTCTAAGGTACTGGATTTATGTTTTTGTTTTTAATTGAGTGCTACAAATCTTTAGAGGTAATAAGCCCATTTTGATGAGTTGTGAATGGTATATTTTTATGAAATAGAATTGAATGGTTAAAAAAAAAAAATCAACAAAGGGCCAGGCGTGGTGGCTCACGCCTGTAATCCCAGCACTTTTTGAGGCCAAGGTGGGCATACCATTTGAGGTCAGGAGTTTAAGACCAGCCTGACCGACATGGTGAAATTCTGTCTTTACCAAACACACACACACACACACACACACACACACGAAAATTAGCCAGGTGTGGTGGTGCATACCTGTAGTCCCAGCTACTCGGAAGGCTAAGGCAGGATAATTGCTTGAATTGGGAGGTAGAGGTTGCAGTGAGCTGAGATTGTGCCATTGCACTCCAGTCTGGATGACAGAGTGAGACTCTGTCTCAAAAAAAAAAAAAAAAAAATCAAATCAACAAAAACAGTGCATCACAGATGGTAAAATTAAACAGGACTTTAGTAAAATTTTGTTTCAGTTTGTGTGTGTGTGTGAGCACACGTTTGTGTATGTACTGAATAAAATGTATTTCTTTCTATAGGGAATAATCAAAGGGTTTTATAAAACTGAACTATATAAAAGTCAGAGGCCCCTCAGTATACTCAAGTTGCCCTCTTCTGATCTTAGCTGGTCCCTTTCCAGCCTGCAATGAAGGATTGAATACTTCATATGTAAAATCTCTGCTCTGGTAACCTGGCAAAAGGAAAGGACACTGTTTTCTCTCAGAAGAATCATAGACCCAGCCTCCATTGCAGCCCAGGAAAACTGCTGCAGGATTCTCTACCTGGATAAAGAAACCATAATAAATAAAGCAGCAGTTTCTACCAACTTTCCCTTAAAATTCCTATGAAAAATAATCAAAGTAAAACAGTTAATATCAAAAATTGAATCTGTTAAACAATGTTATGGTAGAATCCAGGAAAGTTCTCCATTAACTATAAAGCAGATGGAGTTAAACAGAGAAAATCATGTCTTAGCTTTTAGCTCTTGTTAAAGAAACTGCCTGAAAGAAGGTAGAACTTCTCTTTGTAATTTGACCCATTTTTAAAGGAACTTAGTCTTAATCAGAAAATCTGGCAGCCATTTTCATGTTCTTTTTGAATGAGTCTTGACATTTTTTTTAAAGAAAGCCACAGTAATTAACAGTATTGGCAGCTAACATTTAATAAACAAGTAATAAGTGCAATGGCCAGCACTTTATAAACAATTAGTATTGTCCTCATTTTGTCAGTGAGGAAACTGTGCATAGGGAATTAGAGTAACTTGGCCAAAATCACATTGCTATTAAACTGACCCTTAGCTTGCATGTCAAATAACTACACTACACTACACTGCTAGTGAATATTACCTTGAAAATGATCAACTAGAGTACTCAGAGTAAATTTCAGGAAAATATTTAATATTTTAAAAGGATTTCAAGAACTCTATGAAATATAATCTATTGGCTAAAATGTGTTTTAATCTTTTGAAAATCAAGGCTTTTATATAAAATATCTTCAATAAACTAACAATCCTATGGAATCAAAACATTGTAAAGGGAGAATATCCGAGACAAAATGTCAATAGAATGAGATGAAAAAGAAAAAGAGTAAGTGGAAGAGGTATTTAAGAAAATCTAAAGGCAAAGGAAATAGAATTAAAGTATAAACCAGCGGATGTAAAAGCAAGACTTATTGAGAAACCTAAAATGTAGAACAAATGTCAAGTAGATTTAAACAATAAGATAAGATTTGATAGATCTGAAGGAAAAAAAAAGCAGAGATACCAGATATTCTTGAAGTACATATAACATGGGAGCAAAAAAGCTTGAAACAATACAAGAAATCTTTCCTTGGCTGACACCAAATCAACAAAAAACGTAGGTCATATTTTAGGGAAAGCTGAAGTGTAAAGACCTTTAACAAGATAAATGCTGGCAAACACTTTTAATCATGAGAAATAAGCGAAGTATTATTGGAGCATATTAGCGGGAAAGAACAGTTCTACTGAAAAGCAAAAGCTTTCATTTACTTATCCTGTGCAACTTTAAATGACAGAGGACGCGATACTAGCGTGCAGACAGTGCTGTGCAAAAAAAAATTGTGAGCTGAAAATTTTATATCAAACATTTATGTATGATTATAAACACATACATCCTTAGCTATCCAAATCTGATTAAAAATATCACATATGTATCGTTTTAAAATTACTTTATTTAAAACATTTGTAATTTCCCAAGAAACATTAGACTGCAGGACCACTGAAGATCCTGTATTACCTCTTCAATAATTATAAATATATATACACATACATATATAATGTCCATAAAATACATTAAAAATATGAAACTTTTATTTTTAAACTCATCATTTAATAGTATGTACATTTTAGTCAGGAGATTATATTTCTATGCAGTTTTAAATCAATATGTTTGATTATATCACGTGAATACTCTATATTTCAAAAGAACATGGGAAAAAATGCCCCAAAATATCAAGAGTTTTTATCTGTATAGCAACCATATAGATATATCTTTCCACTTTTTTAGATATTCTAAATATCCTGTTGGGAATTATTTATGTCATAAAATGATGAATTAAAGTATATTGATAAATCATTAGAAAGTAAGTTCTTTTTGTTCCACCCTCCTTCCAAAAGCCGTAATTTAGAGGGCTGACCAATGGTCGCAGACAGCTATTAACATAGTCCAAAAGGGTAAAAGATGAAAAGCCTTATTCCCTTGCTTTTAACCTCAGTTAATCTCAGTTAATAATTAGTCATGAATTAGTACTGACTTTCCATGAACATGAAGTACTCCTTGGAAGAAGGTACAGAGGTGTGTGTGTGTGCACATGCGTGCATATCTCTTTTAGTGTTAAATTCTCTCTAGAATATAAATCTTATGAAGCAGGGATTTTTGTTCTGTGATGCATAAATTCAGACATTTGTATTTTGTTCATTGATGTCCAAATATTTAGAACAGTGTCTGATATATATTAGATATTGAATAAATATCTGTTGACTAAATAAAAATAATAAAGGGAAACATACTTCAAGAGTAATGGTGTTTCATTTTTTCAGTAGAATACTGTTTCAAATGAAATGTCTTATGCCTGTGACTCTAGTGAATTAAATCTTTTTTTAATAAGTTATATAGCATTTATTTATTAATTTGTACGTATATTACTTACTATGAAAGCAGTTTAAGTACAAATTCAATATATTTATGAATAGAAAGGAATATCTTTCATCAAATAAATTTTTCTGAGAAAGTGCATTTTGTAAAAAAGATTGAAAAAAACAAAAGCTAAACGAAGTTGCTGTAATTGACATAGAGTTGGAGAGGTAGAGGCCTACTTGCCCTGTTCTTTTCTTCCCCATGTGACCCTGTGGAGGATTCTAGAACACACTGAAACCAAGTTTGAAAGTCAGGGACACAGCTAAGACTATGACATAATTTTTACTTAATTAATAACAATTAATTGGATACAGTTGTATTAGTCTGCTCTCACACTGCTATGAAGAAATACTTGAAACTGATTAATTTATAAAGAAAAGATGTTTAATTGGTTCACAGTTATGCAGGCTGTACAGCAGTGGGACCTACCTTTCTGACACCAGGGACAGGTTTTGTGGAAAACGGTTTTTCAGGGATTGGGATGGGGATGGTTCCCAGATGATTCGAGCACATTACATTTATTGTGTACTTTATTTCTATTATTAGTACATTGCCATGTATAACGAAATAATTATACAATTCACCATAACATAGAATCAGAGGAATCCCTGAGCTTGTTTCCCTCCAACTGGATGGTCGCATCTGGGGGTGATAGAAGACAGTGAGAGATCATCAGGCATTAGATTCTCATAAAGAGTGTGAAACCTAGATCTTTTGCATGTGCAGTTCACAACAGGGTTCACGCCCCATGAGAATCTAATGCCGCCGCTGATCTGACAGGAGGCAAGCTCAGGTGGTAATGTGAGCAATGAGGAGCAGCTGTAAATACAGATGAAGCTTTGCTTGCTGCTCACCTCCTGATGTGAGGCCCAGTTCCCAACAGGCCACAGACTGGTACCGGTACCGGGGTTTGGGGACTCCGGTTGTATAGGAAGCAAGGCTGGGAGGCCTCAGGGAACTCACAATAATGGCAGAAGGCAAGGTGGAAGAAGGCTCATCTTTCATGGCTGGAGCAGGAAGAAGACAGAGTGAAGGGCGAGGTGATATACAGTTTTAAACAACCAGATCTTGTGAGAACTCACTCACTATGACCAGAACAGCAAGGGGGAAATCCACCCCCATGATCCAATCACGTCCTAGGAAGTCCCTCCTCCAACACTGGGGATTAAATTAGATATGGGATTTGGGCAGGGATGTAAATTCAAACCATATTAACGGTAGTGCTGGAATTGTTGAAAGGAGTTGAAATCTTCCCCAGGCTCAAGAGAAAAAAAGTGCAGTGATAGGTTAGTGATGTCAGGGAGGCATGGTATTTGGGAAGAGTATACATTTAAAAGAAAAACATGGAGTTTTAATTTTGGTATTCAGCATGTTTGAGGTTTTATGTTTTAAAAAATAAAGTAAACATTTTATAAAGTGAAATATGCATCAAATATTTATAAAAATCCTTTATGCAACCCAACTGATACTGCTGTTTCAGAAAACAGGGTTTAAAAATCATAGCAATGGCTGGGCCTGATGGCTCACACCTGTAATCAAAGTATTTTGAGAAGGTGGGAGGATCATTTGAGGTCAGGAGTTCGAGACTAGCCTGGCCAACACAGTGAAACCCTGTTTCTACTAAAAATACAAAAATTAGCTGGGTGTGGTGGCATGTGCCTGTAATCCCAGCTACTCAGAAGCTGAGGCAGGAGAATCACTTGAACCTGGGAGGCAGAGGTTGCAGTGAACCAAGATCCTTCCACTGCACTCCAACCTGGGCAACAGAGCAAGACTCTGTCTCAAAACAAAAAAGAAAACCGTAGCACCTGACTAAATCTGGTCAAAATGATTCACTTTTGTATAAAGATAGTATTCAACCTTTTTCCTTAATGTTCAATGAATTCCAATTCCCTCCTTTTAAAACATCTTAGAAGTCGTTAGTGATTGACATTATACTTAACACTCTTACCATCATAGGGATAGAGGTAGTTTCATGTTTTTTGTTGTTGTTGTTGTTGTTTTCCCGAGGGGACGGAGTCTTGCTCCGTTGCCCAGGATGGAGTGTAGTGTGTGGCGGAATCTCGGCCCTCTGCAAGCCCCACCTCCCGGGTTCACGCCATTCTCCTGCCTCAGCCTCTGGAGTAGCTGGGACTACAGGCGCCCGCCACCACGCCCGGCTATTTATTTTTATTTTTTGAATTTTTAGTAGAGACGGGGTTTCACCATGTTAACCAGAATGGTCTGAATCTCCTGACCTCGGCCTCCCAAAGTGCTGGGATTACAGGCGCGAGCCACTGAGCCTGGCCATTACATGTTCTTTACATCAACTAAAGAGAGTCCACATATACTTTCACTATCAGGGCCTAATTAAAATCCCCAAACACAGCAAGAAGAAGCATATTATTCCAGCTTCCCCAAAACATATCATAAGGAGCCTGCTCCCCCTTTGCCTTCTGCCATGATTATAAATTATCATTAAGGTAGTTCATGCTCTGTTCTCTTAAAAAGGAAAAGAAAAAAAGTCCTAAAAAAGAAAGATTTGAATTTCAGAAAAAGACACAGATCAGATTGTGGAATATAAACTTCTAAACAGAATATACTAATATTAATATCTATTTCATTAGATTCAATTGTTAAATAATTTCTTATTCTAAGTGTCAGTTGGGTGCTTTGCCCCATTGGGAGAGCTGAAATTGTTGGCTATTGCCTCTTACAGACACAGCTGTTCTCTTTGCCCTCCATTCATTTCCAGGAGCACTAACTCTTCAGGTCTATTTCATGCTTTTGCTTATTTGTTTATGTTCTGTTTTGTTGTGTTCTCTTGGCCTAGCTTTATATTCCTTAGGCTCCCTGGTTCAAAAATTCTCCTACAATTAGGAATTTTAAATGAAAATGTTCCTCAACTCAGGTGAATCTTCAATCTTGATGGTATTAGAATTACTAATCTAATCTAGGTAACAATGAAATCATATAACTGCAACTGCCTGAAGTCATATGATTGTGCTTTTTTGACCCTGAAGTACATTGTGAAACCTACTCAGGATGCCTAAAAGAATTCTCCTCTGGCATGTGGCAGGAAGAGTTTTAAAAGGCCTTTGTTAGTTAACCTTTCTCTTGGGCTAAGTTTACAAGCATCCTAGTTTATAGAAAGCAAATTAACTCATGTTTAAGGCTTTGGGCCCATTTTTTGTTGTTGTTCTGGACACATGGCATATACCTGAAGTAAATAAATGGCGAGGAAGTCACAAGTGATATTCAAGAAAAAAATGATAAAATGTCTGAGATAATAAACTTTTATGTTTGTTAACATGTCAAAATTAGATTTGAATATGATGTAATTTCTGATTTGAAAAAGATTCTTTTAATGTGCATTTCGTACCTCAAATTGGAGGTCACCTTGATAGCTTTTAAAATGTTATATAATAATTCATTAGCAAATAATAATTCATAGACGTTTGAATAATTAAACAGTTTTATTGCCAAAGGATATCTTAATAAAGGAAGAAATGTCCATATCCTGAGGCCTCACCTTTGAGCTAGGTGTCAGAAATCTATGTTTTTTACAAATTCCCAAAGTGAGCATTTCAAATGAAAGTTATGCACAAAATTTAAGTAGAAACTTCAGACATAGAAAAGGCCAAAGTAGACAAGATCTCTTTACTATTTCATAAGTAATACTAAATTCTAAATAGCATTTTATAATTCTAAATATTAACAGTTTAGCCACAACTTTGAAAAATTACCCTAAAGATGAAGAGTGCTCCATTCAAAAAGGAAATACAATTTAGGATGCTCTGATCATGTAATTACCTCATCTAGCCTGCAAACCATTGTGTGCAGTAGGGAGATACATCAAAATTCCGACGTCTATATATGTAGTCAATTGAGACATTGTATTAGTCAGGGTTCTCTAGAGGGACAGAATAATGGAATATATATAAAGGGGAGTAATATTAACTCACACAATCACAAGGGCACACAGTAGGCTGTCTGCAAGCTGAGGAGCAAGAAGAGCCAGTCGGAGTCCCAGAACTGAAGAACTTAGAGACTTACGTTTGAGGGCAGGAAGCATCCAGCACAGAAGAAAGATGTAGACTTGGAGGCTAGGGCAGTCTCACTTTTCACATTTTTCTGCCTGCTTATATTCTAGCCACACTGGCAGCTGATTAGATTGTGTCCTCCCAGATTAAGGGTGGGTCTGCCTTTCCCAGTCCACTGACCCTCACAGACACACCAAGGATCAATACTTTGTATCATTCAATCCAATCAAGTTGACAGTATTGACTATCAAAGACATTAATAACTTGCCCTTGTGCAGTTGCCAAGGGCAACTATCTTATCAGATCTGGGCCTATCCAATTCCAGAGTACGTTCTACATTTTTCTTTTGTAGAAACTAAAACAAAATGTGAAAATATATTAATTTTCAATGTGCTTTTACTTGTGATAGTATCAGTAATAACCAGGACTAGCTACAGTGCTACATGGAGAAACAGGGGCTTTGGATGAGAAAATCCATCTTTGCACCCTTGTTGTCATTTTCTAACTATGTACTTTTTCATTGATTCCACAAATATTTATGTAGCACCTACTATGTACATGACACTTTTCCAAATGGTAAAGATACATCAAAACAGAACAAAACAGAAAACTTCAATAGGTATGCATTCCAGAAAGATGGAGGTGGGAGATAGGGGTGAATGCTATCCAGACCAAGAAAAGGGTAAATTCAGAGACTTTGAGGTTGGATGAAGCCCATTGTTTCAGGGTCTGGAAACAGTATACTAGCTGGTAAAAATTATACTAGGCTGTGGCTGTCACTGGCAGGAACTATTTAACTTTTTATTTGACATCTCAGTAGATGGCTAGTGGAAAGTCAGAACAACATAGTGATTAAGAGTTTGGCTTCTCGCATTCAGTGGATAGATTTGGTATTGATTGATATATTTACTAGCTCTGTGTCATTTATCAAGTTATTTAACTTTTCCCTAAGTCTCAGATAATTCTTGTGTAATGTAAGGATAATAAAGTAATAGCCTCATAGAGGTTACATGAGTACAGAAGGGGATTAGATGTATAAAAGTTCTATTTTTTTTTTTACATGTTCTGGCATGTGGTGAATGTTCATTGAATAATAAACTTAATGAAATATGTGCATACATCAAAAATTATGCAGCATTTCTGAGAGAATTCAAGAAGATCCAAGTAAATGGAGAGAGATATATATCTGTTAATTAGAAGAACAAATATTGTTAAAATGTTAATTTTATAAAATTTGATATAAAGATTTAAGACAATCTCAGCAACAATTTTTTGAATGAAAATCAACAAGCTGATTTTAATATTTTAATATGAAAATCCAAAGGACTGGGAATAACCAAAACTGTTTTTAAAAAAGATTAAAGTTAGAGGATATACTCTATCTAATTACAAGACTTAGTAAAAAGCTATAGTGAATGAGACAATGTAGTTGTGAGTTAAAATTAGACTAGTGATCGAAGCAAAATAATAAAGCAACCAGAAATAGATCCACACATATATGGTCAACTGATTTTCATGAGGATGCCAAGGCACTTCGCTGGATAAAGGCCTCTTTTTAGAAAGGATGCTGGAACAATTGAATATCTTTATGCAAAATTAAATTTGAAGGTTACTTCATACCTTAAAGAAAAACTAACTAAAATTGATGATAGATCCAAAAGTTACACCTAAAATTAGAAAACTTTTAGAAGAAGACAGAAGAAAAATCTTTGTAATCTTGAGTTCTGGATAGATTTCTTGGCTAGGACCCCAAAATTATATAATATCCTAAAATAAATTGGTAAATTGGACCTCATAAATATTAAAAAATAAATGTTTTTACTATTTATAGAGACAGGTCTTGCTCTGTTGCCCAGACTTCTTCCACAGTCTGGGCCTCAAGTGATTCTCCTGTCTTGGCCTCCCAAAATCTTTTGCTCTTGCAGAAATGCTGTTAAGAAAATGAATAGGTAAATCACAGACGAGGCAAGAAGTATATCTGACCTAAAAATTGGTTCAAAATCTATGCAACATTTTTACAATTTAAGACATGAGACAACTTGATAAAGAGATGGTATGAGATTGGCATCACAAAGGCTGGAAGGACATTTTAGGATAAGAGAAATGCTCTATATTATGATTGCAATGATGGTTTCACCACACTTGTATATATCAGTCAAAATTATTAAAATTATATGTTTAAAGTGCTAACTATTGTTATATTTATATTTTAACTTTAAACTGTTAAGTAGAAACAACAACAATATTTTCCATGGGTTGTTATTGTTGACACTGAGTGGTGACGGGCACGTGGAAATTCACCATATTAGTTTTTCTGTAA
The DNA here is from genome assembly GCF_000951045.1 of Mandrillus leucophaeus. Classification (NCBI taxonomy): domain Eukaryota; kingdom Metazoa; phylum Chordata; class Mammalia; order Primates; family Cercopithecidae; genus Mandrillus; species Mandrillus leucophaeus. The sequence goes on along the minus strand of NW_012101932.1, from coordinate 2,596,880 downwards.
GTTTCTGTATTAAAAAGTCAAAGATTATATGTTGTTAAATGGCATATAGGAAAGTTACCTGATTCTGCAGAATGCATAACATTACAAATCCAACTTGAACTGATGGGCGTGGTGCTTAAGAAACACTATGTGAGGAATGAATTGGAGTTAACTAAATGAAAAGACATGCTGGGGTGTTGGAGGAGAAATGATCTCAGCATGAGGCATGTATTTTTAGCAGGATTGAGACTGGCATAATTGAGGGACACTTATCAGACTTGGATGGCTCAAGCCTGTAATCCCAGCACTTTGGGAGGCCGAGACGGGCGGATCACGAGATCAGGAGATCAAGACCATCCTGGCTAACACGGTGAAACCCCGTTTCTACTAAAAAAAAATACAAAAAAAAAAAAAAAACTAGCAGGGCGAGGTGGCAGGCACCTGTAGTCCTAGCTACTCAGGAGGCTGAGTCAGGAGAATGGCATAAACCCGGAAGGTGGAGCTTGCAGTGAGCTGAGATCCGGCCACTGCACTCCAGCCTGGGCGACAGAGCGAGACTCCATCTCAAAAAAAAAAAAAAAAAAAGACTTGTATGGTTACAGTTCCCAAAGTAAGTTTTGTTATAAAGTCTCAAATAGATTTTATTATTGAAAGAGTCAGGGAATAAATTTCAGGTGACATTTTGTGATACAAAGAGAGGAGAGGAAGCCAGTCTGCTTAGTCTGAAGGGACATAAAAACAGTGTCCTCAGCCTTTTTGACTTCAAATCTGATAGAATAATAAAAACAAACAAACAAAAAAACCTTTAAATTAAAAAAAAAAAGCAAAATCTAAAAGAATCAAAGGATAATTCAAGAACTGAAAAATTCCAGGCTTAAATTACAAATAAAAGCATGCAAATATTGATGCATTTAGCTTCTCCCTAGATAAAATGTGAAGTTGAAGTTAATTTTCAAGGAGGAGGATAGAATTAGAGTTCTCCAAAAGGGTCCTTTATTAAAAAGAGGGAAAACAATTTTCCAACTTCCTCATACTGGACTTTTGAAGAAATTTATTTTAATGCAAATATCCAGCTACCAGTGAATCTCATAGGTTTAGGGAAAGAGGAAAGATGTCCACTCTCCACTCCACACTTAAGGCTTAAGACGCTGCACATTGAGGAAGAAAATCAAGACAGACCCTTATTAACTGGTTACAGCCACATTCTTCAGCAGGTGATCAGCAAGGACAGAGAAGAGGGCCAAGCCAGTTTACCCTCTTTCCCCTCGTGTTAATACACCACCCAGTGCAATCAGGGACCTTTACTTTCTTTCTTTTTTTTCTTTTAAGGACCTTTACTTCCTAATAGACTTCAGCCTCCATCCCCTAGTTGGTTGGACACCTAGGGAAATTATCCAAAATTATGTATATTTTTGGTCTATTTTTCCTTTTTGTATCTCTAGTGCCTAGATGAGTACCTGGTATACATCAGGTACCAATGAATATTTGTTGGATACATGAATAAAATCCTTAACCTGAAATTATTAAACTGATCTAGTGTACAGAAGACACTGAATCATGTTTCCCCCCTCATTATAATCTCTTATCTTCTCAGTAGAATTCATTCTTATTCTAAATCACTACTGACATGAATCTACTTAACAAACTCCATTTGAATTATTTTATACATTCTTGAAGGAAAGCGGCTCAAATCTCCGCTCCCTATGCATTGCTACAGTTTACTCATGTGCGTGTTCCCACAACATTGCACTATGGATTTTTCTAAAAAAAAGTTAATGTACTTTTAATTACTGAAATATTTCCAGCCCATACATAGCAATTAATAGATATTAGTTTCAGTATAGCAAAGGCAGTTTCTAGCATCAATCATATGACTTAGTAAAAAGTTATAAAATACATAAAAATGGTAACGTTTTCATTTTCTTGAACATCACGTATGTTTTAGTATAGTTTCGTATGACAGGGCTGACAGAAAAATGTTGGAGGATTGAATACCTTTGAGCACTATATAAAAATATCAGTCTGAGAGGAAAGTATTATAGACCCTTTCCAAATGAAAATGGGTTGTGATTTAGGGAAATATCCAGTTTTTATTATGTTTTGGCATCAGAGGCTAATGTAGTAACTGTTATAAACTACAGAGAGTCGGGACAACTGACTTGGCGTTGGAGCCAGCAGTCATTACTCAGTATCATGTCGTCTAAATCTTTGGGACTATGAAAACCTGAGGCTTTTCCCTATTGTCCAGGGAAGTCTGTGTGGGGTCTGGAAATTGCCCACTTTCCTATAAGCCTTTACCATCCTCCCTTTTTCTTCCCTCCAGGCAACCCTCATGCTATTTTTTTTTAACTTTGTGTTTTCCTGTCTTTAGCCTCACTCTCTGCCCCACTGTCTCTTCTCTTGTCACATAGGACTTTACGCAGAGGATCCACAGACTGTTATTTTCTGTAAAAAGATAAAGCACAGGAGGTCTGGAGAATAAGCAAAGTCATTTTTGAGAGGTCTTTTAATTCACTTATATTCATTTCACTTGATAAAAGGAACTCCCACCCTTTGCTTCTGGAACAAGTCTTTCATCCTTTATCTCTGAATTCTCTAAAGTCAGATAAACTATATATGCCATTGCAGTACATTTCATTTCCTTCCCTTAATTTCCTCAGCACTAATTTTTTTTAAAGATTTGACACTGGTCGGTACTCTTTAAAAAAGGATAAAAACAACATTATAATTGTATATCTACCCACAGAGCATCTTACATGATGGGATTTCTTACTACTCTGTTTTCCATGAAAGGACTAATACAGAATCCACCCTCTGGCTCACGGGTCTGCTGCTGTAAGGACGCTGCTGTGTCTGTGGTTGTGGCTGTGACTCCAGTAGTCAGAATGTGTGTTTGATCTATGCAAGATTCTGGGTAGGCTTTATCCATAGGGAGACCAAGCAATTGGATCTTAGCCTTCTAGAAGCCATTTCATACATCCAATAATTCAAGTTTTTAAAACATAAAACACAACTTTCACTTAATTAGAATTCTCTAAATCCTAGGATTCTTAAAGAATGTCATATGTGATGGGGCTCTCCGGTGCTAAACATACAGTGGCCGTGGTGTGTGGGTGAATATTTAACAACTGACTCTTAGGGGAGGGGAAGCCCCAGTTATAGTTTTTGCTGATTTCTGTGGTGTAAATAGTCCAATTATCGACAATTTTGAGCTACCTGGAGACATTGATAAATGTGGAGTTGGGAATTAATGGGTGCAATTGGTTCTTGGGAATGTGCCTGAGCAGTTTCAGCATTCCCTGTGAGATGAACAAAAGAATGTATTTGAGTCGGGCTGTAAATATTAATTTGAAATCAGTACTTTAGAAAACATACATATCAAGTGTTATGTGTTTTTGCTACTAAAAGAAAAGAACAAAAACATTAAGTGTGTTTCAGGGTGAAATGTTTTAAATCAAATAAACTAGAAAGAGAAGTTTGGGTTGAGGAAGCAACATTTCTGGTGCAGATTTAAACACAGCCTATGTAAGCAATACATCTTTTTTTTTTTTTTTTTTTTTGGTATTTTCGTTTAGTAGAAACAGAATTTCACTATGTTGGTCAGGCTGGTCTCGAACTCCTGATCTCAGATGATCCACTCACCTCGGCCTCCCAAAGTGCTGGAATTACAGGCGTGAGCCACCGCACCCGACCTAAACAATATAACTTGTTCGTAGTTTCTATAACTCAACTTTTTTTTTTTTCTCTTCCATTATTTTGTGGTGCTGGTAATAATCCTCAATCAATTTGGAATCAATTCTTTTTCTCAACTTGCATATAATATTAGGGAAGCTTATGTCATAGTAAGACACTAGTAAGCAGTAAGCCATCTTTGTCAGTGCTACGTGTCCCCTTTGGCATCTGCGGAGATGGTAATACAACACTGATAGTCATTGATCCATGCAGTAGATATGTCCTCTACTCCTAGCTTTATGACTTCCAGGTCTTCTCAGTTATAATTCGCTATTTTCTTGACTGAGAGAACATGGTAGGAGATCTGTTTCTCCCACATCTTTCTGTTGTAATAGTAACTAAGGCTGAACTTGTTTAGATACAGCATGTACACACTTCTATCATAGAATGGTTCATTATCACCCTCTACTCTCAGTGACCTATAACACACTATATATGTGTGTTGCTCTTCCCTGAAGTTTTCATCTGAGTACTGAAGAGCAGACTTCTCCTTCCTTGAGGCCCACCTTTGTCCACATAATCAAAATTTCTCTTCCAACTGTTTCTCAACCTCTACCACTATTAGCTTGGGTCACCTGTCTTGTGTCCTAGACTGAATGATGGTACAAGCAAGCCTCAGTTTAATTCATTTTACTTTATTTCAAATCGTTTTCTAGGTTGTGAGCATTTTGTTTTCCTTTAAAGGTTTAGCCTTCTGGAACTCTAGAGTTGGGGAGAGAGTCCTCTATTTTCTCCTTGATAGTTTTACTTTCCTCTTTAAGTAGCAGAGCACTAAATGGACTAGCATTTAAATTTAGGGGAAGGGATGAGCAGAGAAAGAAAATATCAGGGGAAAAAACTTTTTTAATATGGCAGAAATAGCATACCATGCTGGATTTATTGGAGCATTAATTTTTTTGTATTTTTACTAAATGTCTCTGCTACAAATATAGAAGAGTTAGTGGCCTAACCACAAATATGTTTTTCTTCACTATTAGATTCTGAGAAACATTGAAATTATAAACAAAATTAAAATTTGGAAGAACCCACGGGAAGAATATTTAAATTACTGAGGAAATCTAGGGGAGTTTAATACCACAGCAGCCAACAATATAATGAATTGAACTAATAAACTGTGATTCCCAGTAGGAACACCTAGAAAGATTGCATTTTTAACAAACACACAATCTCAGAAGTCCCTAGAAGCCAAAATTAAAGAGGAAACCTGAAGTAATAATCTTGAAATAAGTTTGCAATATGCTTTTGAACGAATAGAGTAGAGGCTGAAAGGGCATCAGAACAGAGATGATATTTTAGAGCTAGGGTCAGAGATAGTAATGGCTGTGTTGAAACCTGAAACACAGAATATGGCTTCCAGGCACAAAAGTTAAAAAAAAAAAAAAAAAAAAAAAAAAACTGGAACTGAGATGACTGCATAAAACTGGAAACTGCCACCATCCCAGAAGAATAAAATATAGATTTTATATATACATATGAATTATCTATCAATCAATCAATATCAATCATCTATCTCTTTCGTAAAAATTCCAAACCCCTAGGGCCCCTTTGTGACATGTAGTATGAATTTGGAGTTAACATTATCTGTACACAGAAGAAATCTCTAAGCCAAGGAGTGAACAGAAATTTGAGACTGTCATCAGTCTCAAATAATATTCCTCTTAGGAAACAATTGTCTCTCCCTTGTCCTGTGCTATTTTTCCTTCATGCAATTCTTGCCACTTGACACTGTGTTTAATTTTGTATTTGTTTATCATATTTTCTGTCTCCTCAAATAACAATGTAATCTACTGGAAATCAGAAGCTTGTTTTATTCTCATCCTAGAGAAAAGGGCCTGGTACATAGTAAATAGATGTCCATTAGGCTTTTGGCAGCCACAGTATGGTGACTGTGCACACTGCACAGGATTTTTATTCTGGTAATTACAATAATACAGAGATTTTAAATTCATTTCTTAAGAGTCTCTTTTAAAAGGATTAACAGTTAATAAAAACAGATATGGAAAGTAATTTTTAAAATGTTCTAAAATTACACATATGCACACACATTCACACACACGCATATTATTTGGATTAAAAGCATCATCCAACACGATGAGAGCATTATTATAAACCCTATTTGCTATGCCTTTGAGGTTATAGATGGAAAAATATGTAAATCACACAATGCAGTTATACATGAGGGGCCAAAAATGTGGGCTCTGGAATCATACTCTAGAGTTTCAATTGAACAAATGTTCATTAATGCTTTTTAACACAAGCTAAGAGAGACAGACAAAGATGCAAGTGGGAGAGAATTGCAATACAGGGAGGAAGAGGAAAGGACAGAGATGCAAGAGAGAGGGGAAAAGGAAAGGAGAAAGGGAAGAAGGCAAGAAGGGAAGAAGACAATGATAGAGAAAATGGAGGGAATCGAGGGAAGAGAGTCTTAACATCAAGGGGGCAGCTGATTCCAATGTTCTCTGCCGACGGTCAGTGATTCTCCATAGCAGAGAAGATTTAACAGTTTGCTTCAAGTTGAGATTTTAAAAGCAAATGTCCTCAGTTTTAACGTCAGTTTTCCAATGACTCTTGTCTTTCCTTTGCCCTTTATATTTTCCAATATGCTATCCTTTAGCACAGTCTTCTAACCTTTCAGTAGTGGAGTTCCTGTTCAAGCTCTCCTTCATTTTAACAGTATATGTTTGTAGGGATGTGTGTGTTTGTGTGAGTCTACCTGATTCCCTGAATATAAGGAAATCGAAGAAAACTGAATGATAGATCTCTTCTCTTTTATTAATGTAAACTCTTTTATTGTATGCATATTTTAATATGTTTAGTCTCAGGATAATTTCTTTGACCAGATATTTTATCTCCATGGATTTGAACTTTGAGAATAGAAAAGGTTTCTGAGCTTTGGACTTGGCACAAGATGCAAGATATGTGATATTTGAATAGAATTATCAAATATTATAATTCATCAAATAGAACTCCGTACAAAGTAAAATTATTTTAAAAACACTCAGAATATAGTGAAGAAATTCTAACAAAAGAATAATTTATGATATTATGTAGTGTTTAGTTTGAAATTGCTAAATATATATAGTATATGTGCATATATATATTTGGTAGTATTATTGTTAAGCTTATACACTGATACATTATTTAAATATTTAAAATCAGAAGGAACAAATGAAATATAAATAATAGATGAGAATAATGTTTTTACATTCTTCAAAATGCTAGCGCTTGTTACCAAGCAATGAATAAATAATTGGAAATAAAACTATCCATTTGAAATATTAATTTTTAGGAATTATCCTAAAATATATTCCATACTCACTTAAATATTTAACCTTGATACTACATCCTTAATGTGCAGAGCTTCCTCTAGCATTTTATAAATATTTATGCCACTATAATTGAAACTTCAATAAATTTTTAATACTATCAATGTGTTATATTGCTTCATTTAAATATTTGTCATCTTGTATACAGTGGTAACCATTGACTAGGTAAATAGATGAAGAAACAGTCAATGAGTGGTACTAGGCCATCTTTTAAAACAGAATTGTTACCATGCCTCTAAATAGTCCCAGTATATTGAAGAGTTTTTCATAAATGCCCCCCCAGCACCACGAGTTCACTTGGTATGTGTCCTAGAAATGGAATATTTTGACAGTCTTTGAAGATACAGAGGTGTGATCGTTTTCTAGACATGAGAGTAAAAGGAAGAGATTTTAAAGCTGTTATATAATAATTGTATTTTTATAAGTACTTGTAGAGTTTTTTCCCCTATTTGTAGAAAGGCTATTTTTTTTCTCGTTTTGTTTTCCAAAATTTAATACCTTTGTTAATTAGAATGACTAGATATATTAAACTAGTTTTCTGACTTATTAGGTTCCACAAAGGCTGATTTGTAAGAGTGAATCTGCTGAAACAACAGAGGGATTTTTGGTGTTTCTTTTTGTATAGGAATTTGGAACTTGCCTCAGGACATCCACTCACTTACTCACTCAATAATTCATTGAGTAGATGTTTATAACCCATCATGTTATCTGATAGGCCAAGGGATACCATTTAAGAATTCAAAGATGGCCAGGAGAGGGCTCCTAACTTTATGAAGACAATAGTGATAGACAGACATATTATATGCTCATTTTGTTCCTGTGTGTTTTAATATGGATGCATAGAATGCTTATTCAAATATGTAAGTTTAACTTTTTCTAGCCACACAGTTTTTATTTTATTTTAATTTCTGGTGTACATGTGCAGGATGTGCGGTTTGTTACATAGGTAAACATGTGCCATGGTGGTTTGCGGCACCTCTCAACCCATCACCTAGGTATTAAGCCCAGCGTGCATTAACTATTTTTCCTGATTCTCTCCTTCCCGCCACATCCTGCTGACAGGCCCCAGTTTGTGTTGTTCTCCTCCCTGTGTCCATGTATTCTCATTGTTCAGCTCCCACTTGTAAATGAGAAAATGGAATATGCAGTGTTTGGTTTTCTGTTCCTGCATTAGTTTGCTGAGGATAATGGCCACCAGCCCCATCTATGTCCCTGAAAAAGACATTATCATATTCCTGTATAGTATTCCATGGTGTATATATGCCACATTTTCTTTTTCCAATCTATCTTTGATGGACATTTGTGTTGATTCCATGTCTTTGCTATTGTGACTAGTGCTGAAATGAATGTACATGTGCATGTGTCATTATAATAGAATGATTTATATTCGTTTGGGTATGTATCCAGTAATGGGATTGCTGGGTCAAATGGTATTTCTGGTTCTAGGTCTTTGAGGAATCTCCACCCTGTCTTTCACAATGGTTGAACTAATTTACATTCCCAATAGTGCAGCCTCACCAGCATCTGTTGTTTCTTGACTTTTTAATAATCGCCATTCTGACTGACATGAGATGGTATCTCATTGTGGTTTTGATTTTCATTACTCTAATGATCCGTGATGTTAAGCTTTTTTTCATGTTTGCTGGTTGCATAAATATGTTCTTTCGAGAAGTGTCTGTTCATGTCCTTTGCCCGCTTGAACTCAGTTCAAACCACAGATCTTAAACAAAGATTAAGATCAATAATGTCAATATATTTTGGAAGAGATTTCACAAGAAAAAAAAGTGGAATACATTTAGAGAAACAAATTATAATATTAGTCAAAATACACAAATTCAGAAATGCTGAAAAATGACAGACATTTCCAAAATAAAACCTAGTAATGCAAGAAATTGGAGGCAGACCACAGAGGAATGCAGTAACCAGAAAAAAATTCCAAATTATTGATGCAAATATAACCTGAAATTGTCCCTCGACCTCTTACTTAGGAAACCAAACTTGGAGTAAGTGCTAGGCTGAAAATGTTACTTTTCTTTTCAGATGGGAAGTGGAGAAAAGAGACCTGAAAACTTCAGCAGTTCTTGAAAATTAGCTGGCTCGGGCTAAAGAATAGTTTATGTAAATTTTCTGAGTTTGCTCCATTAGATTCAAATACTTTAATCAAATTAAAATGACCCGCCAGAATTGGTGGAAAAGTACTTAGACAAGTCTTGAGAGGTAGATTCTTCCGTTTTTTTTAGCAGATAAGACACCCGAGGGTTTTCATGGGAAAGTAGGGCACTTGGTCTCACACTATGAGGGTCTCATGGCTCTGAGGCTACACTTTACTACTAGTAAGTGCTAGTGTTCCATAGTGTAGAGCACTGCTGCCATCTTCTCAAATGAAACCTTAGCTTCTCTCTGATGTGCCTAATATCCAGAACTATCCTACAACTACCCACCCCACTGCTTCCCATCCACTGCATGGAGGAGGAACCTCTTCCACGCAAAACCTCACAAATATCTGTCTCCTAGTCAGTTCTAGGAGCTTCCTTTAGAAACAGTCTAGCAGTCGCTTTCATGAAACTATTGTACCCCTCTCCCAATAGTCCAATTCTTTGTCAGGAGCCTAGGTCTTGGAAAATATAAGCTTCAGCTCTCCCCCACATGAAAAATCTTCTCAGGCTTCCTGGAACTAGGCCCTACTGGCTCTCTTTTAAAGGAGAAAGAGAAAAAAGTATCTCATTCTTTCTTATTTACAAAACACAATTAAATCATCTCCTCAGAGAGTTATGGGCAGGCCACTTAGTTAACCTAATTTCTACCTCTTAGATAACATTTTTTCTTTTTACGATAAAAGCTAACGATAAATAGTAAATTCTCAATACTTAGAGGCAAGTTGAAAGTTGTGTTATGACTTTGGAATATAGAAGTTAAAACACCAAACACAAAAGAGGGAAGAATAACAAAAACAAGGAGCAAAAATGACTTTTGAAATGTTTTAAGAAAAATACGACTATGGAATTCAGTTTTTCCAAGGACAGTTTTCTAAACAAAAGTTTACCAGAGATTATAATCTTTAAGGGCCGTTTGTTGTTTGATTTCAATATCAGAGTATTGCTGCTGTTTCACACCAATGCCACGTGATTGTACTGATTGTACTAAGAAAGGTATGTAGTAGGTCGCTACGAAAGTGATCAGTAGCTTAAGTGTAGAATATTTCTCAACAGAGTTAGAATTGTTACTTTTCATCTAAAAGGAAACCTGTTGCAATCCAAAGAGGTCACAGTTGAAAGACCAGATTATTCAGTTTTTACGTGTTGTTTTTGTTTCCTTAGGAAATCGTAAATAATAATTATGCTGACGATATTATTTTGATCAATTGAGGTGTTTTGTTTTTTAGAACAGAAAAGTGTCAAGTAGAAAATGTTCCATTTCTTTTTTTTATTGTCGTTACAAAATCACTCAACCAAATCAAGTACTTTAAAAAATGGCACTCTTTTTATGTGAACCAAAACTTCTTCACATACCCAGAAACAAATGCTAAATTCCATTTTAATCAGGACAGATCAGTTTACTTGGATGGATTACTATCAAAGGGATCTTTGAGGGTACTAATAATTTGATTCTGTTATTAAATTTGTAGGGTTGTTCCCCTGTATTTCATTGCTAAACTTCACACATATTTGTGTTATAATCTTATAAATCATAGAACAATCACAGTTTAAAAGAAGAAACCAATAAAAAAGCAAAAATAAGAGTGCTACTTCATCTATATAATATTTTATTTTTCGATGCTTAAACCAAAAAAAATCCAGAAATGAATGACTCCCAAAGGATACTGGTTGACCAATATGTTTTGAATTTTGGGGTGAAGATCTTCTCTGGATAAGTGTAGAGCTGGATTTACAGACAGAGGATTCAGTTTTGTCTTTGCCTCTGCTGGTGTTCCCAACATCTCATCTGTGAATCAGTTACATTTAATGATTCCTATTTCTATGGTAACAATTCATGATTGAAGGTAAAGATAAAGAAGCTTATCCACATTTTATCTTCTCATGTAATAACTTATTTTTTTACAATATGTTGATATATTGAGAAATATTTTAGGGACTAAATTTCTACATATTTATAAGTTTAGTATATGTTTTTAAAATGACTTTAGATAATCTACCTCTATTTACAGTTCAGAATTTAATCACCCATTAAAATATATTTAAAAGGTATTCATTATAAATAGATACCTTGTTAGAGTCTGCAAATTTAGGGATTGTGAAGGAATGTTATTGCAGGGTTCATGCTCCTGTATACTGGGACGTATGTCTTCATGGATTCAGCTGGAGTTGATGGCTAGTTAGAGAAGCTGTTCTAGGGGATGTTTGGAAACTCCAGACACAAGAGCATGGCTTCATAGCCCAAGGACAGCTGTGGCATGAAACTACCTAGAAGTCTACCCCCTTCCCCACCTCCACACAAGACTTACATCTCCTCTGGAATGCTAATGAATTACCAAGAATAATGTGGAGCATCTGGAGACAATAATCTGACATGGATGCTAATATTATTTTAAGACGCTCTGTTAATAATATCAATGTGGAAATTTCTTCAGGTGTTGTGGGCAGTAGCTGAGAAATTGGTACAAGAGGAGAAAAACATGATGGATATGCCTTGTGATAACTGTGGCAAAGATTCCTCTTTGAGGATTCCCTTGGTGGACATTCTTTATATGGAAGCTTTGTAGAAGATACCATGGATAATCTATCACAATCAAGTGGATCCAGTGTATAAACTAGTTATCTATATTAATGTAAATATATTTGTTTCAACATATGAGAAAGACCCAATGATAGATACACACAGCCTACTTCTACGTGAATATGAGATGATCTCTTATAGATAATTTCAGTTTTTAAATGAACTAGCAATTTTTTTTATTTTTGCCAACTGTATATCTACAACCTCTATAATATGAATTGCTTTTCAATAAATTTATTTAGGATTTTGCAAGAGAGCTCAACATTAAATGGAGGACATACTGATTCTATCACAAGCTTGATTGGTTCAATGCTCAATTTAATTTAACTCCTGCTACACTGACCTTCCGCTAGAATGTCACCTCCATGAGAGCAGCACCTGGTTTGTATTGTTCACCACTACCATATCTTTAGTGTAGAAGACAAAACTAGATACAGAGTAAACATGCAGTAAATATTTTTGCAACGAAGGAATGGGTTTTCTCTGATCCTGATTGTTCTAAGATTTATTTCAGAATGAAGGAGTTTATTTATTTATTAATGAAAGTCTTGTCTCTCAATTCTTTAGCCCCTCACTTACAAGATCTTGTCCTTCCTAATCCAGCTGATATGGTTTGGCTCTGTGTCCCCACCCAAGTCCCATCCTGAATTGTACTCCCATAATTCCCATGTGTTGTGGGTGGGACCTGGTGTGAGATAATTTGAATCACGGGAGCACTTTCCCCAATACTGTTCTCATGGTAGTGAATAAGTCTCAAGAGATCTGATAGTTTTATTAGGGATTTCCGCTTTTTCATCTTCCTCATTTTTCTCTTGCCACTGCCATGTAAGAAGAGTTTTTCGTGTCCTGCTTTGATTCTGAGGCCTCCCCAACCATGTGGAACTGTAAATCCAATTAAACCTCTTTTCTTCCCACTCTTGGGTATGTCTTTATCAGCAGTGCAAAAACACACTAGTACAGTAAGTTGGTACCAGTAAAGTGGAGCGTTGCTGAAAAGATACCCGAAAGTGTGGAAGCGACCTTGGCACTGGGTAACAAGTAGAGGTTGGAACAGTTTGGAGGGCCCAGAAGACAGGGAAATGTGGGAAAGTTTGGAATTTCCTAGAGACTTGTTGAATGTCTTTGACCAAAAGCCTGATAGTGATATGGACAATAAGGTCCAGGCTGAGGTGGTCTCAGATGGAGATGAGGAACTAGTTGCGACTGGAGCAAACGTAACTTTCGTTATGTTTTAGCAAAGAGACTGGTGACATTTTGCCCCTGCCCTAGAGATTTGTGGAACTTTGAACTTGAGAGAGATGATTCAAGGTATCTGGCAGGAGAAATTTCTAAGCAGCAAAGCACTCAAGAGGTGACTTGGGTGATGTTAAAGGCATTCAGTTTTATAAGGAAAGCAGAGGATAAAAGTTCAGAAAATCTGCAGCCTGACAATGCAATAGAAAAGAAAATCCCGTTTTCTGAGGAGAAATTAATTGGCTGCAGGAATTTGCATAACTAACACGGAGCTGCATGTTAATCCTCAAGACATTGGGGAAAATGTCTTCAGGACATGTCATAGATCTTCAAGGCAGCTCTTCCCATCACAGACCTGGAAACCTAGGAGGAAAAATTGTTTTACTGGGCCAGGCCCAGGGTCCCAGGCTGTGTGCAGCCAGGGTCTTGGTTCCCTGTGTCCACTCAAGCCACTCCAGCCATTGCTAAAGGGGGCCTAGGTACAGCACAGCCCAGGGTTTCAGAGGGTGCAATTCCCAAACCTTGGCAGCTTCCATGTGGTGTTGAGCCTGAGGGTGCACAGAATTCAAGAGTTTAGGTTTGGGAATCCCTGCCTAGATTTCAGAAGATGTATGGAAACACCTGGATGACCAGGCAGAAGTTTGCTGCAGTGGCAGGGCTCTCATGGAGAACCTCTGCTAGGGCAGTGCAGAAGGGAAATGTGGGGTTGAGGCCCCCACACAGAGTCCCTACTAGGACACCGCTTAGTGGAGCTATGAGAAGCGGGCCACCTTCTTCCAGACCCCGGAATGGTAGATCCACCGACAGCATGAACCATGTGCCTGGAAAAGCTGCAGACACTCAGTGACTGCCCATGAAAGCAGCCAGGAGGGGTCTATACCCTGCAAAGCCACAGGGGCGGAGCTGCCCAAGACTATGGGAACCCACCACTGGCATCAGTGTGACCTGGATGTGAGACATGTAGTCAAAGGAGATCATTTTGTAGCTTTAAAATTTGACTGCCCCGCTGGATTTTGGACTTGCATGGATGAGCCTTGTAACCCCTTTGTTTTTGCCAACTTCTCCCATTTGGAGTGGCTGTATTTACCCAGTACCTGTACCTCCATTTTGTCTAGGAAGTAACTAGCCTGCTTTTGATTTTAGAGGCTTATAAGCAGAAAGGACTTGCCTTGTCTCAGATGAGACGTTGAACTGTGGACTTTCAAGTTAATACTGAAATGAGTTAAGACCTTGGGGGACTGTTGGAAAGACATGTTTGGTTTTGCAATGTGAGGTCATGAGATTTAGAGGGGCCAGGAGTGGAATGATATGGTTTGGCTGTGTCCCCACCCAAATCTCATCTTGAATTGTACTCCCGTAATTCCCATGTGTTGTGGAAGGGACCTGGTGGGAGATAATACGAATCCTGGGGGCAGTTTCCTCCATACTGTTCTCATGGTAGTGAATAAGTCTCATGAGATCTGATGGTTTTATCAGCAGTGTCCGCTTTTGCATCTTCCTCATTTTTCTCTTGCCCCTGGCATATAAGAAGTGCCTTTCGCCTCCCACTATGATTCTGAGGCCTCCACAGCTATGTAAATCCAATTAAATCTCTTTTTCTTCCCAGTCTCAGGTGTGTGTTTATCAGCTGCATGAAAACAGACTAATACACCAGCCATATAGTCCCATCATCATACCTTTTTACTACATCTTCCCTAAACCCTAAATATCTAGCATTCGCTCTTCATGTACTACTTCGTAAACCTTCAAGTTTATTTCTTCCAACAATTTGTTAACCCAATAGGGACCTCCCATTCAATTTTTCCACCATCTTTCAGTTTCTGTCCCTCACAAAAGGGGTGACTATGGGCTGTCTCTTATACACATCTAGATGTGTATAAGAGACAGGGCTCGGGACCCTATAGAGAGTACCTACCAGTAAGAAGTCCCTCATAAGATACATCCCTTTGATCTTGGACTTCTCAGGCTCTAGAACTATAAGAAATACTCTGGTTTTTTTTTTATATTT
Source organism: Mandrillus leucophaeus (assembly GCF_000951045.1). Taxonomy (NCBI): domain Eukaryota; kingdom Metazoa; phylum Chordata; class Mammalia; order Primates; family Cercopithecidae; genus Mandrillus; species Mandrillus leucophaeus. The sequence continues at coordinate 2,581,868 of NW_012101932.1, read as the reverse complement.
TTTTTTTTTTTTTCTAAATAAATTAACCAGATTCAGATATTCTGTTATAAACTACAGAAATGGACTAAGGCATATCCACATACACATACACACAGAGAAAGAAAGAGAAAATATGAAACAAGCTATATAAATGAAAATCTATGTGGATGTGTATAACATAAAAGTATTAAATCACTGAGGCCAAAGTTATTCATATCAACAGTTGTACAACAGCTTGTATTGCCTATTGATAGAAAAAGAATTTCAACTTACCTAATGAAGCAAAAGTCAGTATTCTGCTGTATTCACAAGACAGACCAAAAACAGATTAAGTGGTGACCAGCTATGCAATATATTTATCTCTTTATTGTTCCAAGCAAGCATACGAATGTCTCTAAGAAGTCCTGATAAACAAATAGACAAATAAAACCTCTCAAATATTGTATAATCCAGAAATTCCCATATGTATTTGCCCACTCCTCCCTGCACACATACACTTGTTTTTTGGCACCAATGATCATCTAAATCTAGTGGTTGTCATACTCTTTGGGAAGTCCTTTCTTGGATTTATCATCCAATTCATATGTGCTTTTGTTCCCAACATCCCTTCTGCTTGTTACCTGGATTCTGCCAGGTCTTTGTCTCTCTTGATTTGTAGCTCAGTCTGTGATTATCCAAGTTCTGCTATAACACAGTCTTTTCTCTGATTCCTTTATCAGGCAATATTTCCAAATATCCTACTTTATTCTCTTGTTTTTATTTTGTGATCAGTTGGATTAACTTTTCAGAATGTTCCAGTTCTGAAGTTTTATGTTTTTCTAATTTTATGAAAAAGTGTTACTTCATAGGAGCAAAATGATGCTGCAAAGAGTGCTCCCCAAAAATAATTATTTCTAAGGGAGAACTGGAAGTATTCTTTTAATAGCACAAAAAGTATGCTACTATAACTAGATTTATAACTCAAGTAATTGTGGGTAGCCCCTCACTAAATTGTCTTGGGAAATTATTTTTAAAATAGGAGTAGGAAAGCTGGTACTATGTCATTTAAGAAGCTGGAATAACACTTTGATGACTTTATAGCTTCAGCTCAAACATGCAGATGCCTGGATCACAATATTTGAATGTCCACAGTCACAGCAACCATGGTGATCCTTTCATAGTTTCAGGGTGATTGCTGTTCTCCAAACTGAACCAACTTGGATATTTCAGTTAGGTTCTTTCTTTTTTCTTTTTTTTTTTTTCAACACTTGGTGGAAAGATTTAATAAGAGGAGAATATGGATAGAGCGGGCATAGTTTCCTAAATTATAAAAGGTGAGCATACTGCTTCTAAAAAAGTTTTGAATGTAAAAAATGGGGGAAAATCTGATGGTTCCACAAAATTGAACCATTCATTTACACTTTATTTGCTGCCTTGTATTAGTATTCACATTTTTGTATATGTTTTTGCACTTTCCTAACAAAACTGTAATAATCTGAGAACAAGAATCACATTTGATATGGCTTTGCATCCACCAAATGGTCCAAAGCAGAGTACAATAAATTTTAAAACAAATAGTTAATGACTAAAAGAATGAAGATTTTTCAAAAATAAAGACAAATCAACTGAGTTAATATGCACCTAAGGGTCAGAGAATCATAAGACAATTATTAGGCAAAAGTTATACCAAGAAGTATATGAACAAGAGCCTAAAAGACATGAAAATGATTAAAAAGGTATACAAGGAGGACGCCTTTGGATCTGAACCAAAGAGAAACAATGGTATTTTCAATGAAAGTCATGCAAGTGAAGAGAAGTATAAAATGTATGTTTCGGGTCAGGATGATGTGAGAAGGAGAAAACACACAATTGTTCAAGAATATTTATCAAAAAAAGAGGAAAAGTACTATAAAGGATAATAAAACGAGGTTACTGAGAAGCTTATAAAAATGAACTATGTCAACAGTTGACTGCTTGGTGTTATTTATAATAAAAGAAGAATAAACTGATAAGAAGTCGAAGTTTTCTTAAGAGCTAGCTTGATTATTAGAGATTACAAAGGTAATTCAGAGTTTATTGAAGTTTAAATTTAGTGGCTGATGGTCTACTTTTTCTGAGACATGGTAAGAGGAAAGGCATATTTAGAATAAAACTCTTGAGTTCTTGGTCATTATAGTAAACTTTAGTCTACAAACGATGTTGACAAGCCCATTGTAGTTAGGTAATTGAAACCAGCCATTCCCACAAATTCTTTCCTTGTTATCCCATTATGCAATTGGCTTTTTCCTTAATTGAGCCGGAAATTAGAGTCGTTTCTTCAAGTTAAACAAGAAAACTGAAGGCATAATTTCCAAGGACACAATTCTAAGTTTGTGACTTCCCTTCAAAAGTATTTATGCAAAATATTATGTGTTTGTTAACTTTTATATATAAATTATACTCTTCTTTTCCTAAGATAATTTATTTTGTATAAAGTTGATGTAGAAATCCAGAATGAAATTAGAATGAGAAAAGGTAGGAGTTGAAATATTTGAGTTGTTGATAAATAAAGCTTGGTGGAGCCACAGACTAGACTCAAACGTAAAATTATGATAGAAGAAGGAGTCCATATGGGCTTTAGTGAAAATCATATTGACTACCTTATATCTATAAACATTTTAATTGTACATGGATGTAGCACATTCCACAGGCTGAGAATGATGCTGGGAAAGCATTTTCCTTACCATCTGATTGCAGATCTTCTGTGACACCACAGCATTTTCATACTCAATCTGAAGTGAGTATATGATCATTTTTATCTTTTTTAAAGTTGTATACTTGTGTCTGGATGGAGGTAGAAATTCTACAAGAAATTTTAGGAATGGATGCAAAAGGAAACAAAACAAAAAAAATATCATTTAAAAATAATACAGGACTCCATACTCTGGTATTGATTGTATTTTTTTTAATTCATGATTTTATTTTTTGTACGTATTATTATAGCATCCCAGTATTAAGCTCTGTACCCAATAGTTATCTTTTCTGCTTCTCTCCCTCTTCCCAGCCTCCCCCATCAAGTATACCCTAGCGTCTGTTATTTCCTTCTTTGCGTTCATAAGTTTTCATCATTTAGCCCCCACTTACAAGGGACAGCTTGCTGTATTTGGTTTTCTGCTCCTGCATTAGTTTCCTAAGGATGACAGCCTCCAGCTCCATCCATGTTCCTGCAAAAGACATGATCTTGTTCTGTTTTATGGCTACATAGTATCCGTGGTGTATATGTACCAAATTTACTTTATTCAGTTCGTCACTGATGGACATTTAGGTTGATTCCACATCTTTGCTATTGTGAAGAGTGCTGCAATGAATGCTCGCATGCATGTATCTTTATAGTAGAAAGCTTTATATTCCTCTGGGTATATACCCAGGAATGGGATTGCTGGATCGAATGGCAGTTCTGATTTTAGCTCTTTTAGAAACTGCTTATTTCCTAGGCAGTATATTAGTAGGATAATCTCACCATACTCATTACTAGCCATTGCCTGAGGTATTAAATACAACTTTGGTTATTTAGCATCTATAGTGTGAATTACCAAACTCATTAACATTTCTGATTAAAATGTAAAGTTTTAAAGGAATACCTGCTGTATAAACTGACTAATTAGTCTATGGATAGTTTATAGTCTATAGCAGTTGGAAAAACCATTACTTAGAAATGTGTGCTTGTTGTAATTAAATATAGGACATCCATAAGAGTTTAATAATAATTTTGAATTTTTATTTTCTTTTCATCACTAATTATTTAAACCTCTAGTTATAAAAAAAATTTAAAACAAATTATTAAGTAACTATAATCCTTAGAACAATAAGAGCAACAGTAGCAGGAACTAACTCTAAATAACTACTGCAAATAGATAAGTTATTTAGCTTTAGCATGGCATTGACTAAAATTTAAGTTGTATTATAGGTGCATACTTTTTAAAAATTTCTAATATGTGATAACTGCATTTGAAATGTATCACTTGATCCAAAGATTACCATTTAATCCAACTTAAATGAAACAGATTTACAAAATAGAGATGTGAATAGACAAGTGGATTTCTAATTTTCCTCATCTCCATCTTCTAACCATCTCCACTGTGGGTCTTAGTCTCAGGCTCAGCACCTTTACCATCAGCCTCAGTAACTGTACCTACTCTCACAGCCGTAGTGTAGCAGGTCAGCATCTCTAGCTTTAACTTGGGCCTTGGCATGCTGTCATGTGTATTTAACTAACCAGTGGACATTTTCTTTTAAAAAATGACCACAAATAGGTCAGGCACGGTGGTTCATGCCTGTAATCCCAGCACTTTGGGAGGCCGAGGCGGGTGGATCACCTGAGGTCAGGAGTTCTAGACCAGCCTGACCAACATGGTGAAACCCCATTTCTACTAAAAATACAAAAATTATCCGGGTATGGTGTTGTGCACCTGTAATCCCAGCTACTCAGGAGGCTGAGTCAGGAGAATTGCTTGAACCCCCAAGGTAGATGTTGCAGTGAGCCGAG
>NW_012101932.1:2543224-2576770 GCF_000951045.1 Mandrillus leucophaeus | reverse complement strand
AAATCTATAAAAATAATTCCATAGAAGGAGACTCTAAGCAAGCAGCTCCAAATTTACAAAAATGTTATGTTTCTATTTTGATAGTATTTCATGTCAGGAAAGTCCCACACTGTCTCTATTGGGGATTATCTACTTTTAAAATTGTCATTTAATAGCAATGAAATGCCTTTTGCATGTTCCTGATGTTAGGAAAATAGCTCATATCCAGTCCTCCTTCAGAAACATCCTCAGATGCCGATGTAAATGTTGTAAAAGAATATTTCTTCAAAATAGAGATATAAATATTTATAGCTTATTGCAACATAGATAACATGATAAATAAAACTGCTTTTTTTCTGATTTGAGGAGGCATTTTTCTTCTAAAGCTGAAGATATAAAATATTAATTCATTTGTTTTTTTTTTTAAAAGAAAATCAAAACACTTGATTTTCTTAAATTAAAAACAATCTATATTTGATCTGGCAAATACGCATAAACTCTGCTACTCAGTTACCTAATATTTTCCTTGTCAATCACATGTGAAATCATTCAGAGATTTGTAGATCCTTTTATGCAAAGTTTAGAAATTCCAGCAGCACCAGTATCACCCGGGAACTTATGATAACTGCAGATGCTTAGGGTCCAGCTCAGAGAGATTAAATCAGAATCTGCACTTTACCAAGATTACCTGGTGATTCTTATGAACATTAAAGTGTGAGAAGCCATGGTGTAGAACATAATGGTCGTAGCAAGAAAGAGTCTGGTTGGGGTGATTTTAAAAATTTGATTAGGTAAGTGGATTTTAAATGAAATTGCTGGAAATAAGTCATTTCTGGACATAAGTCAGTTTATTCTGGCTCAAATCTTATTACTTAACTGCTTTCTCAATTTTACCACACTATCTAGCTTTTAAAATGTTTTCTATATTATTTGGCATTCATTTGTTCATAGTTGGGGTTGGAAAACCACAAACTGTCTTTCCAATTGTGAAGAACATTCAAAATCTTAGATAAAAATGGTCTCAAATTTATTGTTTGTTCGCCTTCAGTAATTATGTAAGACATTGGGGAAAGGCATTAACTAGGAGAAATATGAATTATCGTATCTTTTTATTTTTATTATGTTCATGATAACTCCCACCCTGCAGTCCCCACCCTGATGCACAGACACAATTCCCCAAAATGATGAAATACTATTATTATTCTTTGTTAACACATTTTTGTAGTCACAGAAGTAGAGTTATATATGGGTGGGAGACCAAAAAATGTCCACCTCAAACCCTTTTCTAGCCTCAATGCACAGTGCTGCAATGTAGTATAATTTCCCACTCTTTGATCAGTTGTGTGTCATACCAAGAAAAAATTGCTTTCTCAGCTTTGGATATCCTGACCTTAAAATCTCTTCAGTCTCTTGCCAGATCTAAAATGGAATAGGTTTGAGTGTGAGTGACATGAGTGAGAAGTGACTAATCTCTGCCACCCATCATTTTGAAGGTTGCAAAATTAACTCACTTTCCCTTTGTTAATGTAGATGGAAAGAATGAGACAGTTACAGAAATACACGTTATTTCACTATAAAGTTTTGTTAATTATGCTCGCCTCTATTTTCTATTTGTAAAGATATTTGATAGTCGTTTCTGTTAAGAATTATCCCAGTTTTCATTAGTGAGTTTTGCAGCTGCTTGGAGTTCCTGGCAGGCAACTCTGTTTAAGACTGGGGTAAGTCTAAAATGTTTTCCCTAAAGTTTCGGTTCATATTGAAAACAGACACACACTCTCGAATGTTTAAAACAGAATTGCTTCTGGCCAAATTTTCAGTGTCAACAGAAAATACTGCAGAAGAAGTTACATTTTAGTTTTCATTTTTTTGAGAAACTCAAAAATCAAGTGAAAAATCTGAAGATAAAAAAGAAGAGAAATAGATGGAGGAAAAAGAGAAGTCAAGAAAGGAGAAATTCTACTACACCTTTTAACCCAAGTTCACAAAGATTAATTTTAAGGAAATCATTACTAGTAATCTGTTACATTTTTTTCAAGGAGGGTTCATAGAAACTTAACATTTCAAGAGCTTTCATTCTAAGAATGTGTAACTCAAAACCAAAAGAAAACAAAACAAAACAAAAAATCTTTATAGAAACAAGTTAATCCTTATATATTATGATTCATTTTCTACTGTCTAAGCGATTACATCAGTTTTCTTTCACAGAAAAATTAGAGTGGATTGACTGTCAAGAAGAATAAATTGATCTTGAAACTACATTACTATTGCTTATTTTATTGTATACAACTCTCCATATAATGGAGGCTCAAAAGCTTAAAAGATACCTTTTACATTTTAAGACTAATTTTATGCTGATGATAGACTTTTTTCAGACTAATTACATTTATATACATAATGCTTCTCAATAAAATTACTTTGGAAAGAAGATCCCATTCACTAATTGTTTAAAAGATGTTGAAGTGCATATTCATGAAAGAACGGAACAGAGAAATATTTTACTAAGAGGAAAAAGTTCTTACTGAAGACAAAGAGAATTTCTAAAAATTTTATATTTCAAATTTGCACTATCTCAAAAGGCTTAGGGTTGATAAAATTTGTTTAAAAATTCATAATAAAAATGATTCTTTTTAAAGAATAATGTTTTTCATACTGCAAACCATAGAGATTGACACTATCCTGGCTAACACGGTGAAACCCCGTCTCTACTAAAAATACAAAAAAAATTAGCTAGGCGTGGTGGCGGACACCTATAGTCCCAGATACTCGGGAGGCTGAGGTGGGAGAATGGCAGGAACCCGGGAGGCGGAGCTTGCAGTAAGCCGAGATCGCGCCACTGCACTCCAGCCTGGGCGACAGAGGGAGACTCCGTATCAAAACAAACAAACAAAAACAAAAACAAACAAACAAACAAAAAACAACCAGAATGTATCTGGTTAGTATCAGAAGCTATATAATCATTTTATAATAATACAGACAAGGGGCCTTGGAAAATCACAATGAATCCTTCCCATTGTTTTGAAAAATAATGCCTTTCTATACCTGTTTTTAGAAAATAATGAACTAGCCAACTTAGAATACATGTGGTTGTTATTCTCTTTAGCCATAAGCAGTAATTTGTTTGTTAAAAAAATGCAATGAGTTTGAAACTACGAAGTAAATGAAAACCTAGGATGGTATAGGTTAAGCACACAAAAGAGACCAAACTGACACATGATGGGCATGAGAATTACGGAAGACATTTAACTATCACCTGAGAGTAATGGCCACATGCATACTGGGATATGAGGGTTTAAATAAATGGAGGCTAGTGAGGAAAAGAGAAACTGATCAGGAATTTGCCAAGTAAAACCAGGATCATTGAAAATGTTACACCTGCAGTTAGAGGGGAGTTAGAAAAAGTCTACATAATGAAACCAAAAAGCCTCTGTCTTTCTTTGCACTGCCTCTGGGTAGAAAACTATTATTCTCATTTTCCTCCTCTTCCTTTACCCCCATGCCCTAAGCTTTGTCACCATAGGCCCGCTGTCAGATAAACCAGGGACTCTAATTTTTATTACTTACCTCACCACCACCCTTTGGGGAAACCCTAACCAAGAAATGACATTGAAGTAGTTCTAGGTTTGCATTGCCTCTCAATGAGAGGAAGAAACAAATCTGGAACTTTCCTGAGGAAAGCATGCTCAACTGTAGCTCCTTAAAATTACCAAAAGTTCTCAAGGATTGCTATTTAGTTCAATTACATATGAACAAAAGGAATATTATATGTAAAACAAAAAATAATAGGCTGCCATGCCAGAAAGTCAATAAAAATGTATTTAAAACATCTCTAAGACATAAAATGTTAAAAATAAATGATTTCAGAAATACCACAAAAATAAATAACGAAAGTTAAGAAGAGTTGTTAATATCAAACTAAATACACTTTAAGAAAAAAGTTATTAGGAAAAAATAAAGTCATTATAAAAGAATATAAGTTTTAATGGAAGAGTTAATTGCAATTCAAAATTTGTGTATATCAAATTAAACAGCCTTAAAGTATTGTAAGAAGTCACAAGGGGAAATTGAAAAACCCAGGGTCAAGTTGGTATTAAGCTCTATTACCTTATAATTACTTTGCAATATAGAATACAGACTATCTCAGTTTTTCTCATACTTTAATAATGTTTGTATGAAAATCAACTACAGGTTATCTTAAAATGCAGATTCTGATGGAATAGAACCAGTGGGGGTGTTCTGAGTTTCTATAGTTCTAACAAGCTCTTTCCTGATGCTGATGCTGCTAATCAGTGGATCACATTTTCCCAAGTAAGGAATGTTTCTGAAGGACAGTAGGGGTGGGGTGAATCATCTCTGTAAGAAGAGTCTCAAAGATTCCACATCAATATTACTTTTGTATCAGTACTCATGGATGCCTGGGGGTGAATGAAATACACAGCTGATCCTTGAAGGAGCAGAATTGGTGGCAAGCAATTTTGAGGGAAGTGTGTGGATAGCTTTATGTGAGTGAACATAAAGTGTGTCATGTGAGTGCCAAAAGAAAGTCCACTGCAGAGGAGGCATTTAACAACAAGGTGGAAAATATAATATCTGCTGAATGTCAATGAGTCTCTGTTCTTGACCACCTCAGTGTTTGCACAAGTCTATAGATGGAGTGACCAAAGATATGGAGATCGTGCATAGGTCCAGCCACATGGATTCTCTTGCAGTAAGGCCAACTGAACTATTGCCACTACAGAATAATTAACCTATCAGTAGCAAATACTGATCCTGAGCTCTTGATACAGAACTATTCCACAAGGAGACCAGGTAACTCCTTACATATTAAATTAACGAGACTGCCTTCTAACCTGAAGGAGACAGCAGTATAAATTCACTGGAGTTTACGTCTACTCTAGATATAAACTTTCTGTCCCTGTTTGCAGTGATCCTGCCAGCATTACCACTTAACAATTTGGAAAAAAACCTGATTTATTTATAGATGACAGATAACTCATAATATCCCCTGAGTGGAGGGGGATTTAATAGTAAAATAGGTGCATGACCAAAGACCAACTAGAGTGCTATAGAGGACACTTTTTTTAAAGGGTCCCATAAGAAATAATTTAGACTTTGTATGCCACGAGGTCTATGTCACACCTACTAATTCTGCAGTAAGATTGGAAAAGTAGCCATAGAAAATACATAAATCAATCACAGTATATGTGCTGCGAGAAAACTATTTACAAAAATAGGTGGTGGACCAGATTTGGCCCTTTGTTGTAGTTTGCTGATCTTTGAGCATCAGCATCATCTTAGGAATGGCACTCTTTGATTGGTGTGTTGTCCTCTAGGATATGGCATGTGAACAAAACCAGCAGCTACGTATCTAATCACCCAGGAAGCTAGTGGTGAAAATGTAACTAACATTCCTCAGCTTCATTCCAGCAATTTACTTGTGGAGTTCATGCTTCCAACACACTGCTGAATTTAAGGTGATGGTTCTTAAGTTGGTGAACGCTTCCAACAGGACACAGTAATGGTTCCATTGGACTGAGGCTATGGTTATCCTTTCTATTGAACTAAAGCTATGGAAATATTGTTCTTTGGATTCCTCACGTTGGTGAAGTAACAGGCAAAGAACACAGTACCGTATTGGCGGGGATAATTAAACCTGATTATCATAAAGAGCAATGGTTTCCACTAGATAATAGAGGCACTGCAGTATATATAGTACTTTCTTCCATTCCCTGTGAAAACACTGGACAGACAATTTTAGCAATTATGGCTTGACCAGGAGAAGGTGATTAAGAGCTCAGACTTTATTGGGATGAAAGTCTGAGTCATGCACAGGAATGCAACCTGGATCTCCATAAGTTCTGAGGAAAGCGTTATCTAGAATGAATATTAGAGATAGGAAATTATAAATATCAATTATGGCCCATATAAATAATTGTAGTTGCAGGAACTAAATTTTGTTACAAAAACCTTCATGTATTATGTAACTTGTAAAGATTATAGACTGATATTACTATAAACATGCAGCAATAAGAAAAAGTTAATTTACAGCATAAATGGATTTGATTGATGCAAAGAGTGGACTATGACAGATGCTTTTGTTTATTCTGAATATCACCTCTGATTTTAGCTATGGTGGTGGTGGATAGTTCTGTATGGGTATTGATAACTTCCTGCCACATTGACTTAAAGAGCTTGCTACCTGGCTAAATTTTTGGCCTGCATTACCTCTAATAGAAGAGAGGGGATCACAGATTATTATAGATAATTAATAGGGAAGGATAATAAGTGAAAGAAAAAATAAGATGTGGAAGAAAACTGTCAAGGTAAAAATGGGTGATTAAAGTATTAGAGGAAAGAAATTGTGCTGTGGTTAATGTGGTTAATGTGGTTAATGAGCACAATTTTCCCATAACCATGCTATGCCTCTTGTAGCAAGTGCAAGTATTTTCTCATCTCCATGCTATACCTCTTCTAGCAAGTACATCTCCCAAATGCCCTGGGATGGAGTTCTGGTTACGAATTACTCACACTTGTGTCAAGGTTGGCAGGTGAAAGTGAGACAAAGGTCATCTGTGACAGATCATGGAGATGACAGGACTCTGTGGCAGCCTGGCCCATGTGGCTGGTGATGTCACCAGCGTCATGTGGATGAAGTGCAGTTGTGGTCATGGTGGTATCAGGGATATCAGGAGCATTGACTTGACCACTGATGTAGAATTGTAGATGTGCGCTGTGGCCTTTAATTCAATAGCTCAATGTCGCTCCAGCTTCTGATTCCCTGGAATTGTTTAAGGTATTTATATAGTTGTATTTAAGATATTTGTATACTTTATATATCACTACATAAACCTTGAATGGGTGTGTCTTTCTTCTGCTACATCTTGGCTGCTTCAAGGAGAGGATGCCATCCTACTGCTTGTTTAATTTCTCTTTAAGTAGTCATGTCTCAACTTTCCCACTGAAACCAGGGCACACCTTTTTCCATTGAAGACAATATTTCTCAATAATGTAATACAATTGTTTCTTGGAGAAGACTTCTGTTAATGCTGAGTTCCACAACACCACAGCTTCCTTATATTGTAACTTTGCTTGTCTTATTTAAACACAGTTAAATACAAAGCTCAATTTAGGTAAAAGAAAAACAGTTGTATCTCAGGCATCAAGTCTCCTCCTGGTTTGGTGATATGCCAGATTTAAGCACTCGTCTGCCAATTATTCATCTCTCTGTGTGCCACGGCTAATGCATTTGCCAAACATTCCAGGTGTCAATTGCTTTACTTATGCTTTGTTGGAAAGGATAAAAAGAAACTCCCTAGGAAATATTGCCAATTAAGAAAAATAGCTTTTTTAATGGGGATGTATTATTTTCTCCTTAAATTCCATTAGGTACTTAGCCTTCAGATTTTCATATGTTTCACAGGTTTACAGATGATTTTCCAGTTTGGCATGTTTATAGTCGGCCACAAATAAAATGTATTTATTGGACAGATCAATTTTGGTTTCTGCCATATCCTTACTGTTCTCTGGGAAACTCCTCCATTTCCATTACTAGTTGAGCAAAGCTGCAGGCATGGCGCTGTTCTGTACCTCATAATCCACTCCCAAAACCACATGTAGTCATAGGTTCACAGTGGGCCCATGACCCCACGACAGGTAACCTACAAGATGGAAGGATATCTAAAACTGTCTGGTATTTCAAAATCTTCCCCAACAAGGATCATAATGTTTACCTTGGCCTATCAGATACTCTTTCTTAGGAATCTGAACTATTATCAGTTCACTAGTACTTGGAAAAATAAGAAAACCTACAACCTGAAGCGGAGAAAGTTGAGGAATTATGCCTTTTCAATTATTTTTTAACAAGTGTGAGATTTGAAAATGGCTATTAAAACCATCTAAACAATACAGATATCATATGGGATAGATACTAAATATAATAGATATTTTTTTAAATGTCATTTTATCTGAAACAGGCCTAGGACATGGCTTTTGTATTCAGGATTTCAAAAACCTCTAATAACTAAGTTCACAATATTTACAGCTCATTTTAAATCGCTACAATTTATTGGCACAAGATCGGAAATCCATATCCTGAATCCATCATACTGTCTTAATTATTCCTCTAGATGATGCATAATAATATAGCATTTTTCATCATATGTGTAAAATTCACTAATTAGAAATTGTATTTGTGTGTAAATATTAGATATAGCTTGCATATATTTAAGTATCTAATATAAAATGTACACATAAAATGACTAGACAGATGCACAAGAAATTAAGCCTATATTGGCATTGTTTTGGGCCGTACCACGTCTTCATGTCATACCCATATTCTTGGTATATTGCAGGATATACATTCTGTATAGCTCACACTGAAATTAATGACAGGCTGTGACATCATTATCATTTGAACAAAATAAATTTTTAAAAATATATACTGTCTGTCTCTCTGGAAAGTTTGCCTGTTCATCTAAGCATGCATAACAAAGGGTTTTGCAGAAGCAACAGGATCCCAGATTAGGCTGCCAGATCAGTTTAATCAACTCTGGAAGGAAATGGAGTGACAGTTGTCCAAACCAGATCACACTTATATTCTCATCAAGTCAGTTAATCCTGTTCAACCAACTGTTACTGTGGAAGAGTAAAAAGGATCCTACCTTCTGGCATCTTGCAATATGGTTTGGAAAACAAAAACATATAATCTGAAAGAGGCTGTGATAAAAATTCAAATAGAATTACAGACAAATTGCAAAGAAAGAACAAAGGAAAGAAAGATTATTTTTGACTGTTAATGAATGCCAAAGGCTTAGAAGATATATTGAGTTTGCCTATACAGGATGTGGAGAACTTCATTGTTTTAAACTTTGCAAACAGATAACGTGGTTTAACTCTGCTGACATGCACTATCGCACTATTTCAGTTTTCACTTAACTCATTTCTAGCTGGCCTCTCTCCTGCATCCTTCGTATGTTTACATATAATCAAAAATTTTTCCAAATATCAGTTTTTCCTCACATCTCTCTCATTGCACAGTATCCCTCTTCATTTGATAGTTAGTTTGCACATTCCAAAAGGGGATTTAAGACATTTCTTCATGTTTTTATGGTTCAATTCAATGTTTTGATAGAGGAAATTATTCTCATTTCCCCTAATTTACTATTAACAAAATGGCTTATGTGCTAAACAACTTATATTTAACCGTCATTCCCAACTTTGATAAGTTATATTTGACTCACATTTACTAGATCTGCTTTACATACGTACTAAATTTTTTTGTGATTTTTAAATTCTGCAGGTTGTTAGGAGTGAATAATTCTATTCTAATCACAAGAGAACATTCCTTCTGTGCTGTTGCCTGTGCTGATCTATACTGAGGGAAAAAAATAAATGAAAGGAAACAATTGAGATCATTCTAGCTTTGTTTCAGTTATTTGATATTTCAGTCAAAAAATTATTATAGATCTGAAATATTCAGATAATTGCTCAAATAGTAACATTTTAAAGTGAAGCAAAACTTCACATTCTAATATATGCAGAAATAGTCCCTTACTCTTCGTCTTATTTGTTAGGTACTGAGCAATACCACTGATTCTTCCAAGATATAATGATACCATTTAGCCCATTATTATGGCAGTACATCAGGTACAAACAGAAAAAAAAAAAAAATTATCTTAAACTATATTGAATTGAATTTTAAATTCAATTATGCTTCAAGTTTTATTATCACAGATAAAACACTAATTTTCTTTAACTGTGTACTGCAACCTTCTTATGGAAGTTATAAGGCATCTTGTCCCCCTTGGGCATGTTGTCTTATTATATTTGTACAGGCTTTCCCACCGATCCTATTTTTTATTATTATTAATACTATTTAATATCTCCTGAATGATAATCTACTGCCTTAGTACATTTTGGAAACCTCCCTGGACTCCTCTTTACAGCCAGAGAGGAGCTGTTGCATAGAAGTATAACGCTTCTTGAAGTGTACTCCAGGCTAGAAGGCCCCTAACGATGTATAAAAATAAAAACTAAGGTCTAAAAATATTACAAACACAAAATAAGTGCTTTGACTTTTAGAAAAGTTCTATCCAGATTTATTATGGCTAATTCTAGCCTTATTCATGCAAATTATAGAAGGACATTTTAGTAAACAGCTCACTGAAAAATCTGCACTGGTGTATGGGGTCTTTGAGAAAGTTAAATATACACTCTTGTGGTGGTATTGGAAAATGGTTCTGTGCTAATCTTGATTTGTCAGGATTTGAAATGCCCCTACGATGCTGATAAAGTCAGGAAATAAGTGGGTTTTGACCATTATCTGGCTCACAGCTAGGCCCAATTAGACTCCAAACTCTCTTGGCAATGCTTCTTTCATTCCTTAGTATAATTGAATTAAATTTCCTCAGCATTAGCAGAATTCTCACAGAAACTCCCTATGTAGAAACACTTATAAGTCGACCACTATAAGAAAAATGTAAATCAAAAGTAAATGAAGTGCCCAGTTTATATAGGAAAAAATTAGTTTTAAAAAGGAGATAAAAAGACTATAACAAAACAGAAAAAGTAGGAAAACATGACAAAATTCATGATTTGATAAAATTATATATAATTTTTAAATGAAGTTATATTTATGATACTGAGATATCACTTTATATTTTGTGTAAAAAATAGTAATTGCCGAATGTGCTTCAGAATTTATAAATTTGAAGATTTAATCTATATTCAGTTAAATCTATAAATTTAAATCTATATTCAGTTGAATCTATAAATTTAACTGAATGTAGATTAAAACTGAAAACATATTTGGAGTTTTGTGTAATAAATATTTTAGAATTTAGAATAATTCAGCGGGAGCATTTGTGTTTTGTTGAAATTGTCCATAAAGCTATACAATGTGGGAAATGACAGTGACCTTAGAGTTTATCTAGATTATTTTTAAGACTTTGGGGAGTAGAGGAAAGACTACATACTGTATCTCCTAAATCTCAGCCCAGTTTTCTTCCCTTCCATCTTAATGCTTTTTAGGAGGCAAGTGTAAGACACATCAGAGACAAAATTAGATACACATGTAGATACAAAATACACATGTAAGGATAGGTTTTTGTACACACATGCACACAATTGAAATGGTTTCATATAGTCATCATGGAATAGAAGCAGTTCTATATGGTTAATGGTTACTGATAGATAAAACTATGTTGATACTCTGTACCCCCAAGTTCCCCCAGGTGTCGTGAAAATTACTGCACGTGTGTGTGTGTATGTTTACGCATGTTGTTTAGAACATACCTATGATTAATATTAATCAGTGATCCATCAGTTGATAATAGCTCACAAAAAGGCTACATTTTCATATGATCGTGAATTCATTGAATGTAAGTGGTAGAACATATACAAAGATACAAATTCAAATGCTGAAATACAGTTCTACAATAGACCGTGGTATTTTGATTTTTCTTACTTAAAGTTGACTTTGTAGAAAACCAGTTATCACAGTAAATTTATAGAACAAAAAACGCGAATGTGACAACAGCAGATAATTCTCCCGGCAGTGGTTGCTGCTAGTCATGACATTGCTTTCAACTGTCAGTACTTATTCACGTGTACCCATATTGAAGACTTTTAACACACCAAACAAATTTTGACAGTTCTGCCGACATGTCTCATCTGATTTAATCAAATATATCAGAATAATCTAGCCACTACCTGATTTCTGTATTTCATAAATGCGAAAACTTTTTCATAAAGTATAGAAATGTACAGAACTTAGACTGCTCTGAGGAAAAACATGCCGCCTAATAATGTAAAATTATAGTATTTTGATCCGTAGGTTATAGTATTTAGAAAAAAAATCATATTTTCTTTGTTGAATTCCCTGTAAACTTAATATGTGATATAATAACTTTGTTGTTTCTAGAGCATACGTTTTTACTAGAGCATGAAAACCAAATTATATTGCATACTTAATCCAATTTTACTTTCCCTGTTTATCCTTTTCTGTAGAGTAACCCTTGTTATTGAAAATAAGAAGTGAAATAATTGAAATATATTTGTAAATTCTCTCTGCTTATCTTAAAATATTTCAATAATGATTTTTTAATTTTAATTTTTATTTCTGCTTTGTAATTCTTTAGTGACAAACCATACTTTTTCTAGTTATAACATATATGTTTTTAATGTAAATTATACAATTAAATTGTACATTATTTGTTCATTTTGATCAATAAGTGATGCTGTTTGAAACAATAGCATCTTACCTATTGGTTTTATTTTAAGGAGAATAATATTTTGTGTTAAGGAGAACAAATAGCTATTTAAAACTACTCTTTTATTCTTCGTAATTCTAAGGTCCTAAATTAGTATTTTGAAAGACTGTAAAAAAACAATTCTCTTTCATGTTCTTTATCTTTCTAATATAAGATGGCTGGGCATAGGAGTAAGATGAAATTTTCAATAACCCATAAGCTTTAAAGAATAAATAATTTGCAGGGTAAAAACAGAGTGGACAATAGGTGCAAGCTGGAAAAATGACTTTAGATGTTAATCAAATGTCTGGTTCAAAATAAGAAATTCAATACACAGTTTTACCTTTTTTCCCCCGATTTATACATAGTTTAACTCAAGGTTTTTTAACCAGTAAAAAGAACATTTCCTGGCATTTAGACTTTTATAAAAAATGACCATACTGAAGTCAGGTTATTTTTATCAACAGGCTATTTTCAGTGTCCTAGGAAATGTCTCCTCAACCATAATGACTGGTATTAGAAAGGTTGACACGACAACTTAAACAAACATACTTATATGTGTATTAAGGCTCTACAGAACAGGAATTTTCCTGAAATTAAGGGCAGTAATTAAGGGCAGTAAAAAAAATCAGGCTGTCCTACAATAGGGGTTCTCACCCTCAGCAGCACTGACATTTTGGATCATACAGTCTTTGATGTGTGTGGGCGGGAGTTGGGAGGCAGGGTTTGCCCCATGCATTGTTTAGAAGCATCCCAGGCCTCTACCTGCTAGATGCCAGGAGTACTTGCCAAGTGATGACAACCAAAAATGTTTTCAGACCTTACCAAATATCCTCTGGAGACAAATCACCCCATTGATATTTGTTGAGAACTGTGTTCCAGCTCCTTAAAGACATCCTTTCATTGTCTTTACTACAATATGCTTAAGACCAGAGTTTTTCCTCGACTATACAACAATTACACATTTAAGAAGATGATGGACATTTTAGGAACAAAGTAAACTCTTCCTATTTTCTAGGGACCCTTGTAGCCAGCTTCTGAATTTCTATATGATTATAAAAGAGAAAGAAAAATAATTCACTGTGTTTCAGTTACCATAAGTATTTTCTTCAGAAGAGTCTAAAAAAAAAGACTTCCCCCTTCCTCAGAATCAGACCTGTGCAGACCTTGTTAACAACACTCATCTACAATGCTATAAGGGACCTCAGGATTAAAGTCTACACCCAGGAAAATACTCGTTAGTGATTTTACTTTTAGTTTTAAACAGGAGAAAAATGGTGCTTCCCTTATTCATGAAATCAGATATTTTTTAAGAAGGTCATATTTAAGAGAGTCATAGTAGTAGTGGCAATCAGATATGTACATATAAAGATGTGTGTGTATACGTGTGTGTGTGTATATATATAGAAATATAAATATATATAAAAAGTATTTAAACAATGCTTAAGTACAATTCAAATATTAACTCATTTATTTATTCCTCACAATAAGCCTATAAAGTACTATTATTATTCCATTTTACAAATGAGCAAACTGAAACAGAAGAGACTAACCTGTGGTGCCAGGATTCAAACCTGGGCATTCTGGCTGTAGAATCAGTGTGCAGTCAGTCTTCCACTCAGCCAGTCACTGTGCTATGCTTCTTTTCAATAAAAAATATCCATTCTTGGCAGATAATGGTAAATAAGAATACTGAAGCTGCAACTGAACATAGACTGAGTGGTGGGTTCCCTGGGCCAGTCCAGTTTGTATGGATTCTGACTACACCAGAGAATCAGGAGCCCACTTGCCTGGATTGACCCTTTGCTATCACCCAGCTGTTCTTTGATCAATTTATTACAGATTGATGCTCATTTCTAGCTGCCTTTTAGCTTCAGCAGGACAGAAGTCTTTTCCAGATGTATGCAATCTATTTCTGAGTAGTGAGAATAGCTAAAGGACAGATAATTTCTTCCAAGGATCAAGCCTTGGGATTCTAGGCATAAGCATGAAGACAGTAACATCCTTCAGTCTGTTATAGATAGATAATTTTCCTACGGTTCCCCTCATTTCCTGGTGTGCTTTTTGGGCTGGATTAAATATTCTCCTGTTTTATTAAAAAATAAACTATTCCAAGCATCATGGAAAAATGTTTTGTATGTATTATCTTACTTAATCTTCATGAGAACTGCAAGAGATAGGTATTGTTATCTTCCAAGTATTTGCAGATGAGGAATTAAAAGCTCAAGAAACTAAGCTCCTTGTCTAGTCACACATTCAGAAAATGGTGGAACTCAAGACTCAATCAAATCCAGGTCTCTATCGCTCCAAAACCATTGAACAATTATGCATCTTAATTTTTCTCTAAATTTAAGAAGTTTGACTAGATTGTCTTTAAGACTTTGTGCAGCTACAGATGCTTGCACATCTATATTCTAGAATGTTTTTTCCTAAAATTTTAAGCTCAATTTTAGGATTGTTTTAAAAAGTAGTTCATTTAAACGTAATTTTACAGATAAAACCATGGTATTAGCTTATATTCCATTGGACATTAATGTCTAATATTTTCTTATAGCTATCACATTTTATCTTATTGATGTCAAAAGGAAAACTGCAATTAAGTGAACACACAATTAGGCAGAAAAGGAGAAAATATCTAAAATACTGATTAACTCAGTTTATATGAGAAATAGTACAGAGAAATGAGGCATAATAAACCTGAGAATGGGTTTGTCAAATTTCAGTTACAACAGTATATGGATTTCTTTTATTTCCTTGTGATTATTATTGATTAGGAGTAATGTGAGATGGTTTTAGTTCATAAAATATCTGTACTACTACTGCTTATGTTAGTAATAACACAGATAATATTGAGAGATTTGTGGAATTATATAGATTTAATATTCCATGCTTGAAGAATATACTTAATATTTTGTAACTTTCAGCTTATTATACAAAAAGGAATTTACCATCAGCCCAAATTATTACTAATCTGAATTACTGAGTGTCCACTAGAAAGACAGAGGATTTATAGGACCAGAACAGTGAAGATTCAGGATATTATAATATGATGAATAATTTAAAAAGAGAATACTTAAGCCAAAGAGAATCTTTAGCCTGCCCAAAAGCAACTTGTTGACATAGATATTCAAAGAAAGAGGTGGGGAGCACCGACCTTGGCTGCAAGCAATAAGGGGGAGCATAGTTAGTGGAGGATTTAAAAATGATAATAAAACTGACAAAACGTTGGTCCTAACTTTTATTATCATTGTATGCTGGCTATTCTAAATAATGTCAATAAGAAAATACTCTTCCCTGAAGAGAAATCTCTGTTAGTCTAAATTCTAAACAGTTCTTGTTCCTGCTGAAACATATATATATATATATGTGTATATATATATATGTATATGTATATATTTTAAGACAGTATACTTTAAAAAACATTGAATACTACTCAAAATAATTTATGAAATTTCCAGCCATATCATTGTCCTGAAAAATGTAGTCCCAAGTATATATGATCATTTTGAAAATAATTTCTTAAGTGTTCAAAATCATTGGATATTACATCTGGTACAGTTTGTGTCCCTAATCCCTGTGACAGTAATTTTACGTGAGTAATGATAGCACAGTAATTGTAAAACTAAGAAACAAAAATTGAGTTACTTCAGATCTGTCATTCTATATGACAATTTGAAGTTTTTATTTGCCTTTAAACATTTTGGACATTTGAAAGCTGCTAGAAAAAATGTAAAGGAACAAAAGCTTGAACAGCATTTTGATTTCTGGAATTTAACATGACATTGGATTTTTATAAATCTCTGCCAAACTCACCCTTGTGTTTTACACATTTCCTAAGTATTTGTGTATTTGAGGCTTCTTGCAAAAGAACTTCTCAAAATTGAAATTAATGAAGTGTGTTCTTTTATCCCTGTGAGTGATAGGTTGGCATATCTATATATATTTTCTGTTGAATTTATGGATGTGAAGAACATCAGTTTTGACAGAGATAATGAAAGATTTGCAAATGTCAAAACCCCAAAACAGAAGCCATGTAGTTTTTATTCATTAATGAAACAGACTCATATATAGATATAAGTTTTTCTTCCTTAAAGCATAAAATCAGGTTAGGTGCAGTGGCGCACACCTGTAATCTCAGGGCTTTGGAAGGCCAAAGGAGGAAAATCACTTGAACCTAGAAGTTGGAGAACAGCCTGGGCAACATTTGTAAGACTCTGTTTCTCCAAAAAAGAAAAAAAAGTAGCTGGGCATGGTGGTACACACATGTACTCCTGACTACTTAGGAGGCTGAGGTGGGAGGATCAGTTGAGTCCAGGAGGTCAAAGCTACAGTGAGCTATGATTACACAAGTGCACTGCAGCCTGCGTTACAGAGGGAGACCTCATGTCAAAAATAAGTAAATAAATAAAAAGCATGCATTCATATAGCTATAAAAGTACTAGTCAAATACCCCTTTTCCTTCTTGATACTGTAGTATTTTAATGTATATGTAATTCCACATATGAAGTTCAAGAAAAGAAGCTTTTCACTGGCTATGTTTCTTCTCTGCCTATTTTTTCACATCCTGATTGCTACTAAAAATAGTTGTGTCATATAACGTCAGGGATATTAAAAATGATCCATTTTGAGTGTTAAATACATGAGAAAAGCCACTACTGGAGAAAACAATAAGATAATTTATAATATATTTTGGAGACAAATTTGATTCAATTTGGAAGAAACAAAGTTTGCAACCTATATTGAATATACAAAAGATATGAGTACCCTATGAAAAGAGCATTTCCTTTCCCTGGATGAGGCTGTGATTACTTTGGTGAATCAGTATGAGGGAATCAATACATGGACAAAATATTGGACTAAATGGCCTTCTAACTCTGCTTCAACTCCTAAGGCAGTATTTTTCCTTCTCAAGTAAGAAAAAAGTATAATTGTGGGTCCAATACAAAAGGGGTATACCTCTGGTCAGGTAAATCTTGCTAACTCTTTTTCTTTTAGTTTCATAAAACAAGATACATTTCTCAGAAGGACTCTAATAAGCCTTATATATACCCAAGGGCATCTAGAAAGTAAGTTTGCAGTTTTATTGCATGATGCTTAATTCAATGCATCAACTTGCGTGAGGCAACTCTATTAAAAACTATTTCTGGGTCTGTTGATGAGGGTGTTTCTGATAGTAACAGGAGACAGACAAATTCCTAAACAGACAGGATGGGTCCCCTGTAAAACCCAACTGTATTAGTCAGTTTTCACACTGCTGATAAAGACATACCTGAGACTGGGTAATTTATAAAGGAAAGAGGTTTAATGGAATCACAATTCTACATGGCTGGAGAGGCCTCACAATCATGGCAGAAGGCAAAAGGTATGTCTTACATGGCAGCAGGCAAGGAAGAAGAATGAGATCCAAGTGAAAGGGGAAACTGCTTATAAAACATCAGATCTCATAAGACTTATTCACTACTATGAAAACAGTATGGGGGGAACAGCCCCCATAATTCAATGATCTCCCAACAGGTTCCTCCCACAAGACATGGGAATTATGGAAACTACAATTCAAGATGAGATTTGGGTGGGGGCACAGCCAAATTATATCATTCTGCCTCTGGCCCCTCCCAAATCTCATGTCTTCACATTTTAAAACCAATCATGCCTTCCCAACAGTCCCCCAAAGTCTTAACTCATTTCAACATTAACTCAAAAGTCCATAGTCCAAATCTCATCTGAGACAAAGCAAGTTCTTTCTGCCTATGAGCCTATAAAATCAAAAGCAAGCTAGTTACTTCCTAGACACAACAGGGGTACAAGCATTGGATAAATATACTCATTATAAATGGGAGAAATTGGCAAAACTGAAGGGACTAAAGTCCCCACACAAGTCCTAAATTCAGCAGGGCAGTCAAATCTTAAAGTTCCAAAATGATCCTTTTTGACTCCATGTCTCACATCCAGGCCACACTGATGTAAGAGGTGAGTTCCCATGGTCTTGGGCAGCTCCGCCCCTGTGGCTTTGCAGGGTACAGTCTCCCTCCTGGCTGCTTTCACAGGCTGGTGTTCAGTGTCTGTGGATGTTCCAGGTACACAGTGCAAGCTGTGGGTGGATCTACCATTCTGGGGTCTGGAGGATGGTGTCCCTCTTCTCACATTCCCACCAGGCAGTATCCTAGTGAGGACTCTTTGTTGGGGCTTTGACCCCACATTTTCCTTCCTCATTGCCCTAGCAGAGGTTCTTCATGAGGGCCCTGCCCCTGCAGCAAACTTCTACCTGAACATCCAGGCATTTCCACACATCCTCTGAAATCTAGGCCGAGGTTCCCAAACATCAATTCTTGACTTCTGTGCACCCGCAGGGTCAACACCACGTGGAAGCTGCTAAGTCTTGGGGCTTTCACCCTCTGAAGTCACGGCCCAAGTTGTACCTTGGCCCCTTTCAGCCATGGTTAGAGTGGCTGGGGTGCAGGGCACCAAGTCTCTAGGCTGCACACAGCATGGGGATCCTGGGCCCAGCCCACAAAACCATATTTTCCTTCTAGGCCTCCAGGCCTGTGACTGGATGAGCTGCTACCAAGGTCTCTGGCATGCCCTGGAGACATTTTCACCACTGTCTTGGTGAATAACATTTGTTACTTATGCAAATTTCTACAGATGGCTTGAATTTCTCCCCAGAAAATTGGATTTTCTTTTCTACTGCATCATCAGGCTACAAATTTTCCAAACTTTACGCTTGGTTTCCCTTTTAAAATGGAATGTTTTTAACACCACCCAAGTCACCCCTTGAATGCTTTGCTGCTTGTAAATTCCTTCTGCCAGATACCTTAAATCATCACCCTCAAGTTCAAAGTTCCACAGATCTCTTGGGGAGGGTCAAAATGCCACCACAGTCTCTTTGCTTAAACATAACAAGTGATCTTTACTCCAGTTTCCAACAAGTTCCTCAGTTTCGTCTGAGATCACCTCAGCCAGGATTTCACTGGAATTCATTATCAGCATTTTACTCAAAGTCATTCAAAAAGTCTCTAGGAAGTTCCAGACTTTCCCACATTTTCCTCTCTTCTTCTGAGCCCTCCAAACTGTTCCAACCTGTTACCAATTCCAAAGTTGCTTTCACATTTTTGGGTATCTTGACGGCAGCACCCCATTCCCAGTACCAGTTTACTTTATTAGACCATTTTCACACTACCAATAAAGACATACCTGGTACTGGGTAATTTAAGAAGGAAAAAGGTTTAATGGACTGACAGTTCTACATAGCTGGGGAGGCCTCACAATCATGGTGGAAGGCAAAGGCATGTCTTACATGGTGGCAGGCAAGAGAGAAAGAGAGTCAAAGAAAATGGAGAACCTCCTATAAAACCGTCAGATCTCATGAGACTTATTCACTACTACAAGAACAGTATGGGGGAAACTGTCCCCATAATTCAATTTTCTCCCACTGGTTCCCTCCCACAACACTTGGGAATTATAGGAGCTACAATTTAAGATGAGATTTGGGTGAGGACACAGCCAAATCATATAACTGACCTTAAGCCAAAGACAGCCGGAAACCTGAAAACCAAGCTGCCAGTTCCAGGTGGAGTCCATGAGGAGAGTGAGAACGGCCTTGATGCCTTTTAGCCAATTGAATGGTGTTTTTCCAGGCCCTCCCATGGACCAATCAGCATGCACTCTCTCATTCTGAGCCCATAAAAACCCTGGACTCAGTCTCACAGATGGGTATGATTTGGGGCCCCCTCTCACACAGAGGACTATCCACTTTGGGTTCCCTTTCGTGTTGAGAGCGTTTCTGTGGCTCAATAAAATTCTTCTCTCCCCTGCTTACTCTCTGGTGTCAGCGCACCTCATTCTTCTTGGTTGCGTAACAAGAACCTGGGCCGGCAGAATGGTGGGTGCAAAAAGAGCTATAACACCTGCTCCTGCTTGTTGAACTACAAGAGCAAAAAGACCGTTGGATACCACACGCCCCTGTCCACCAAGCTGAGGGCAACGGGGAGAGCTATGGCATGTGCCTGTCTGCTGAGCTGCACGCAGCAGGGAGAACTGTAACACGCCCCCATTCTCCTAGCTGCAGTCATGAAGAAGTGAAGCAGTTTGACGCCATTCCCTCCTGGCTGGTTGGCTGAACTTCAAGAGCTGCAACATTTCGTGAGAGCTCAGATCTTAGCATTCCCCCGGTGAGAGTTGTAACACCCCTTGGGACTCTGCAGTTGCTGGAATTTCTGAGTTTTTAGGTGCCATCACGTCCACCCTCATTTAGACTCTGATGCCCAACGTGAAAACCTGCCGTGGCATGTCCAGTCCAGCTGTGGGCTGAGTGCAGAGTCCCTGTGCACGTGTGGGATCTGGGGCAGGGTGTGAGCCAAGTGCAGCCTGCCAGGCTGAGTGGGTGGAGTGAGCCCAGTGGGCCGAGCAAGGCTGCAGGCAAAGGTCAGGGTGGCCACAGAGATTTCCGGCAGACAAAGCAGCACCGAACGAATCCTGTAACATTTCAGATGAGATCAGCATCTGAATTAGTGGGTTCAGTAAAGCAGATTGTCCCTGGCTCCCAGTGTGGGCAGGCATCGTGCAATCCATTAGGAGTCTGAATAAAACAAAAGGAAGAGGAGGAGCTTACACCCTTCCCCGCTTCCTTACTGCTTGAGCTGCAACATCTCATCTCATGTTACCTGTCCTCAAACAGGGATTTACATCATCACCTACCCTGGTTCTCAGGCCTTCAAACTCACACTGAATTACATCACTGGCTTTCCTGGATCGTTGGCTTGCAGACAACAAATCCCAGGACTTTTCATCCTCCCATAACCACATGAACCAATTCCTCATTATACCTCTCTCTCCCCTACCCTCTCACGCTCACTCTCTTTCTCTTCTCTTGGTTCTTTTTTTCTGAAGAACTTACATAATATAGGTTGTAACCCAAAGTAATGGAGGAAACACCAAAATCTGTTTGATTGGACCTCATATCAACAGCTTCCACCACACAATTGTTGCTTTTGCTTTGGTTTTTCCATTCCATGGAGGTTTTTGCAAATATCAATTTAGTTACAACAGTTTATCATCTACTATCTCTGATTTTGATTTTAGCATTTGCTAAAACAATTATATGACACAAAGAATGTAATGTAAAGCCTGAAATTAAGGTCCAGTGCTATATGCTACCTTGATATGTGGTGAAATTGGAAGCGCCTCACCTGGCCTAACATCTTTTTCCTCACTCTGCTCCCTCAGATAAGGTCCCCTCACCAAACAACCCTGTTTATCAAGGGGACCAGGTCCAGTTCCTTCTTCTTCTTCTTGAGTAGTGGGTTTTAGTTCCCTGACAGCCTGTGAGAAATTACTCAAACAGGCCAATCACATCCTCCTGAAGGAATCAGGGGGCACTTGACCCCCTTTATACTATAAGCTTGACTCCGCAGCTCCTGGTTGTTAGCTCTGTTCTCAAGGACAACCATCATGAGGCCCTGGGTGTCAAGCAGGTTCCTCGTTCTCAGGCTGTGAGTGTAAGAGACTAATAAATTGCTATCTCATCTGCCCAGTGATGGGTGTTCTGTGTTCAACCATTCCCATAACTCTGGGAAGGGAATCCTTTCCCCATCAATGGAGCGAATAGGAAGTGATTAAACAAAAAGAAAACATAGCAGCATTAAACATAAATTTCTCTGTTTTATTGAACTGTTGTGCCACAGACATGTCAGTCTATTCATAATTGGCCATGTTTTTTAGAAATTGAAAATTACTCAAAATATGCCAAGATATCTTCTTAGGCTTTACAAAAACGACTCTGTTATTTTGAAAGTTGTACCTGTTTTCTCCTTAAAAACAGAAAAGAGAAAGAAAATATGCATTCTTCAGTATTATAAAAAGCCACATTTGGATTAGGCAATAAAAGTAAGTGTGTCTATTCATTTTCTCACTGTTTGAACATTTTTATTTTTGTGTGTCAACTAAATATTAAGACTTTCTTATATATTTATATTATTTCTCTATAATTTTATTCTATACCACTAATACATTATTCTCATTATTATATTGGAAATAGGCTCATATATAATCCACAATGTATCTTCCATAAGTATTTAGGTTTTTTAAAAAATTATTTTTAAAAACAGTAAATAGTTGTTAATATAAACCTAGATATAGGTATACATATGTAAGTGTGTGTGTGTGTATGAGTGTGTGAGTTTATGTGTTATATCTTAAATGGTTCTAATTTTTTTTAATTGTCAGTTTTTTTGGGGGGGATGCAAATAATTCCCAACTCTTATTTTTCTACAATAGCAATAAGTGTCACATAAAAAGACAACCCTTTATAAACTTTGTGAGTCAATCTGTGTTCTATACTGAGTGTTACTTATTTTATTATGTGTGACATGATCAGAGGCACAATAATTTGTGGCACCTCAGTCATGTGCAATAACCATTTCACATCAAAAAGCAAACAACCAATCTGACTTTTACTATTATACGGTGCATATGAAATGTGGTTACTTAGACCTGAAGCAGCAAGCAAGCACGAAATGCAATATTATTTAACACTAGATGTAAAAATTATTTTGGGGAGAAAAAGAAAAAGAAAATTTTAATGGAAGAGACAGTGAAAATTGCTAGAAAGAAAAATCCTGGAAGAAATAAAGCCTCTGACAAGTTGAATTTGTTGAAGGCTTAGGTCCTGCTGATGATTGCCTGCGATCTTGGTACATGCAATTGAGCAAACAGTAATTAATAAACTGAAGAGTATAACTCTTCTGATAATTCTGTTTTCTTCAAAGAAAGTGGGGAAGCTTTGATGTGAGAGGATCTCTTTTATTAGAAGGGAGTCTTGAGAATCTATACACAAGCACTGTATTTTGATCAAGTTTCTCTAAGGGCCATAAATATCTCCTGATATGCAAGTTAAAGCAGTTTGAAATTGCATAAAATCCTTGAGGAGAGTAAGGTTTACTATTACCTAACCCTTTGAAGAAATACACAAGACAGAGAATTAGAATTAGAGAATTGATTGGTGAAGAGAACTTCTGAAACTTTGTAAAGAAATGAAAGGAAGACAATGGGCAAAAGCTTTTCTTTTCTCTCTAATGTTTGTAAAGTGTATGAAATATAACTAAGATATAACTTCTTCCATTTTGGAAGGATTAGGTGAAAGGTAGAGTACCATATCTGAAGTGAAAGTAAGTGTATTCAAATAATTTTCTGCATGAGTTATTTTTAAAATGGCAGTTCAATAATTACAAAAGAAGTTAAGAGTTGTTTCTAGTGTAAAAGTTGCCATTTCTGAAGTAAATAATTTTTGATGACTGTCATCGTTTCATGACTGATAAATAAGCTAGATGAGTATGTATTTAAGTGTGAAGCTGCCTCCAAAACCGTAATTCCTTCAATAAATAAGGCACAGACATAGGCTTATGCTAAACTTGGAATTGCATTGTTTGCTACTAAACCGCATAATATATTTAATTCAACAAATATTTATTGCACAACTTCTACTCTCAAAATTCAGTTATGTTTGATAAAGACTGTAGTTTATATTTGGTATGGAACACAAAAGTAATTACAATTAAAAATTTGAAATGTTCATGGCCAAATTAATTTATGTGGATTAACACAGGAGGAAAACAGTAAGAGTATAATAGAGGAATTCCTTAAACTTCAGGAAGGGTAGTGCGTTTGGGCAGCAATTTGAGGATTATCTACGATAGGCACAATCTTGTTCTGGGTGAGTTAGGCATGGGTGGAGGGACAGGTGAAGGGAGGTCAAGCTAGTGAGCATGGTGACGGTCTAGTTTGACGGGACGGGATTCTTGTAATACATGGGGAAAAATAAGTATTGAAGAAGTAGCTTAAGTGGCAGATGATGAATGCCAGATTGGGATTTTATATTAACCTGTAAAGCAAAAGAACCCCACTGAGAGCTTGAGTAGAGAGGGATTATGTGAAGTGCTAATGCTCTGAGGATTTTAGTTTTTTACTCAACTTTTCCTACTGGAGGACCTCTGTCTCATCTAGAATTATATTTGTTGTTTTGTCTGTGTGTGATTATGTGTGGGTGTGCAATGGTTTCAGGTTGAAACTTAAGAATATTCTAAATTAGATTGTTCCACTCAGGACTTCTGACGGATATCTTAGACTTAAAAACTGATCTTTTGAAATTCTTTCCTGAAAAGACATTAATTTTTGTTACTTAAGGTGCTCAGCTCATTCATCAGGCTACTTCGAACAACTTAAAATATAAAGTATTTAATTTGTATTTACGCTATATTAAATTATTTTATAATACATATAAAAATATAAAAGACAATATTTTGCTTGTTACTCATGTTATTATTAATATTATTACTCTGCCATACTCTGTCATCTACTTTGCCATCATATTAGAACGTATTTAGGTTTTTCTAGTTTCTATATAGGCATAGTTTATCTTTTTACATTTTAATTCACACAAGACATTAATAATGTTAGAGACTGTCTGTGCCCCAAACCATAGAGGATAAAGAATTTTTCCCCAGTTTTCTCCCTGAAGGCCCTTTATTTGCTCTAGATTAAGCAATTTCAATCTCCACATGGTCTCTCTGTCCCTAAAAACAGATCTCTAGAAATGATTTTTCAGTTTTCACGTATTTGTTGCTTTGGTAACTCAACATTTGAAAGCAGAAACCTCTTGTTATCTCATTTAATGAACTAGGAAGTTAACAGTCAAAAAAGACTCAATGGTTACAGAGGATTATTGATTTGTTTTGATGAGCAATGTTTAGTAGAAATAGTGTGCTTTGAGTGAACTTTCAAATTTTCTAGTAGCCACATTATTAAAAAAAGAAGCAGGTAAAAATCATTGTAATAATACATTTTGTTTAATCTAATATACCTAAAATATTTTCATTCAACCTGTATTTGATAATAAAATTATTAATGAGATACATTTTCTTGTTCATACTAAGTGTTTGCAATCAGCTCTGTATTTTAAACTGCACATCCTAACTCAAAGCAGTTCTCCAAAACCAGGTGCGGCTCATGACTACCATCTCGGACAGTGTGACTCTAGACAATTGTTACCTATTCCTAGTGGATTAAAATTCATGTAATCAGTGAAGTATCAATGATTTTCATTATATAAATGAGGAAGCTACTAATTTAATATTTCTGACTTTAAATCTACCTGATTGGATAGTTATACTGAAGGAAAACTTTGCTGTAATCCTTCTATAGATTCAAGTCCTATGAAAATCCAGACAATTGTGAACCTTTTGTTCCACAATACGTGGGTACATCATTCAGTTACTGGAATGCTATTTTTTTCTGGTCTCTTTGTAGAAAAAAAGGCACAAATTATTCACCTACCATCTTGGAAGACTGGTGTTTGTGCTTCATGACTTTAGACAAAGAGAAGCCAGTTGTCTTAAGGACAATTCATAGGAGAGGAGCTAAGAAATGTCATACTCTGGATACTTCAGGTCTCATTCGGCTTGGACTGCTAAAGCAAAATACAATAGATGGGGTGACTTAACAGAAATTTTTCTCAAAGCTCTGGATGCTAGAATCCAAGATCAAGTTCTCAGACAATTTGGTTCTTCTTGAGGGCTCTCTGCCAGACTTGCAGGTGGCCCCCTTCTCACTGTGTTCTCACATGGGGGACAGAGAGGGATCAAGCTCTCTGGTCTCTTCTTATAAGAGAACTATTCCCACCAGGAAGACCCACCCTCACAACTTCATCTCAACCTAATGACCTCCCAAAGGTGCAGGCTCCAAATACCATCGTATTACCATATTTAATGCTTTAACATATGAATTTTGGAGGGAAACATTCTGACTATAGCCCTCTCTACCTTCTATCAACTAGATTTCACAGAGAACTGAGTTCCTCCTAATCCTTTCTTTATCACACATTCATCACAGATCCAGGCAGAGGGCCCTTTTATTTATTTAGCTAGTTAATTCATTATTTTAAATAATCTGAGGACAATTCATGAACCCACCTCTGTGTATAAAATATAAGGCCTTGACAATAACCTACATCTAACCATAGGTTCTACCTCTCCTTTTTTCAAAGTAGGCACCTCATCCTAGTCAAGTTAAACATGATTTTGAATCCTGTGTTTATTCTTTCTTCACTTTTCATATTTGTGTAGTTTTATTGAATGTATAAAAAATTCTAAAAATACATACTTTCATTGTTTCAAGTATATAATATAGCATGCTATGTATGGTAGCTTGAAAATAATAATTATATTGTTACAACTCATTGTATATCACTATAGATCATTTGTTTCAACTGCTATATATTTCACTATGTAAGTCTTTACAGTTTAATTTACCCACTCTCTACTTTATTCATATTCTTTCTAATTTAGTGCTATTGTGACTAGTGCTGCTATGAATATTCTTGTATGTCTTCTGCTGTGCATAATATACATCGTATTCCTTTTCACTCAATAACTCAACACATTTAAATCATCCCGTATCATGTGTCAAGTACATGCGCTTGTTATGCTATCCCTTTTTTCTTGACTTTTCTTTTTTTATAAGCAAAGATGTGATTCACACTGTCCTCCTTGACAACTAGGGTCTACCTAGAGCTTAAAAGCTCCTTCAAAATATATAACTTACAATTGTTTGTTCCACTGATATTTAGGTTTCCACGAATTTATTGAAAACCAAAGGGGTAGTGACAAGTAGTTTTTGCCTTCTTTGGATAACTTCTTAAGCATGGATTGAAATTTTTAGTTAGGAAGAACAAGACATTTGAATTATATGGAACAGTGTATTTGTCTGAGATTCTTAGCATCTGTCCTTCTAATTTAATAATATTTTTGGTGACCTAACATTTTAATTAATCTCTCTTCCATTTATCATTTAAGTACTTCCCTAACTCTGACTTTACTCAGTATTATACTCTAAGAGACTAAAAATACAACTCATCCTATCTCTAGATGTGATTTCCTCTCAAATATTTCTTCTGCTGCTAGTGTAGTCTCAGATAAATTATTGCATAGGCTCTATTTAGATGAAGATTTGTATTCATTAGGCAGAAGGAAATAATCACAATGTCACTGAATTTGGGACAAGAAGACCAGATCTGTGTTGTGGTTCTGGTAAGATAACCAAATTCCTACACACCACCCATTCCTCCAACCCCAGACAGGGATTGGCCCAGCCAAGAAGTTTACCAATTGTCAATGGTCAGAGAGTAGCTTTCTGGGGCTTCAAATTTGCATAAGTATTATTTCTCTGGGCGGTAAAGGTACTGAGATCTAGAAAGATACCTGCATCAAAGTGAGTTAAGGAAAGCTAAATACAGTTAAAAAACAATAAGGGGGCAGGGTGGGTTAAAGTGAAAGCAAACTGGGAATAAAGGAAGAGGACTAGGGAATTATAAAATGCAATCCCTTTAGGTATGAATGCAAATGTTATAACCTCCATGGTGTTTGCAATAAGACAAAAACAGGTCTTGCTGGACACAGTGGCTCACACCTGCAATCCCAGCATTTTGGGAGGCCAAGGTGGGAGGAACACTTGAGACCAAGAGTTAGAGACAAGCCCGGGCAACATAGTGAGATCTCATTTTTACTAAATCTTTAAAAAAGTTATTTTAAAATAAAAACATGTAAAAAGAATTTAAAAAACAAAAAATAGGTTTTAACAAGAACAATATATTCTGTCACCAACTGCTTATGAACACATTCAGAAGCTAGAGAATAGGAAAAAATATTCTTAACTTTCCTCTTTGGACCTCCAGAGGAGAGTCATTCTGCAATGGTTTTACAGGTTTCTTCCTTGCTTATATTCTCTATTCCATCTTCTTATTTTCCCAAAGCATTACTCACAATCATCCCAAGAACCCAGCTTTACCTTATGGCCAGGCGACTGATTCAAACCTAAGATGACTCTTCATTTTGGTCTATTCTACAAAGGAGAGTGTGGATTGCTTGTGGACAGTAGACTATGAGAGCTTCCAGAGCAAGACATCAAAATAAAACATGTTTTTCTGTATAAAATGTATTTTAAAAAAATCCTTTTCCAACCACGTAAGAAAGAAAAAATGGTGAATGTGACAATCTCCTTCTGCCCTGTGTCTGTTAGTTTTTCATTAAGAACCCTAAACAGTACTGATACCATTTTTAGTCAAGTCATATGGTCTTGTTAAATCCTAGCATTGTCATGTATAGAAACATTTAACTGTGACTATGTATAAGCATTGAGGTAAATATCAGATTATTTAGATATATGAAAAAATATAAAAAGAATCAGCAAATGTAAATCAAAGTAGTTGTTACTGAGGAAAGGGAATATTTGGAAGGAAGTGGTGAGACAAATAACTGCCAATTTCATACAAGTTCTGTAGTGTTATTCATTTATTTTGTTATATACTGTTAAAAATAAAAATTAAAATATGCAATCAGTGTAATTGCGAAAATGTATATGAACCAAACATTATCAAATTGTTATTGTTATACTTCCAAAAGGAAAAATTGACCTAAAAACCCATTTGGAACAAATATATATGAAGATTTTATGGAGAATGAACAAAATGAATCTTTTTCACTGCCCTATACAAAAATGTGATTATGACTAGACTCAATGCAATTGTCTCTGAAAAGTTATATTTTAATGGAAATTTAGCAATATTCACACAATGCTGTAGAAAATAATTATATATGTGAATACATAATGAAAACCTCTATTGAGTCAAATGATACAAGTAATCAAAAGGAAAAATAACTTTTACTCATTAGTATCATTTTGATGGAGGAAATATGATTTGAGATGGCCCTCAAGCTGACTTAGCAGAAAAGTTAAATTTTTTAAACAGAAAAAAAATGGCATTTGCAAAAGCAGCAGCTTTAGAAAATAAAAGATTCAAAATGAAACCTAGGATTAGAACATTTTTCTAGTACAGATTTTGTGTAGAGGGTTACTGTATGATAAAAGTTAAAAAGTGGCTAACAGTTAAAAGAGTATTGTGTGGTTTCTTAAAATTCAGCTATAGTGTGTTCTCTTGCCACCGCATTGTTATAACAAACAAACAAACAAACAGACCTGCATGTACTCAGCATAGGCAATAGTGTTACCTCATTGTAAGAACTAATTGGAGAGGAGCAACCCTACATGTTTCCCTTTGCTCTTCCACAAGAGAAGACTTAGAGTAAAGCTAGCTTATTCAGCTTTACAAGTTACACAGTAAAAATGTTACTCCATAGACTTGGTGAAGGAACTTCCCGACTTATCTTTATCGAGAGTCTAACAGATCACTTCAAACTGCAGAATTTATATCATTCAGTATCAGTTTTGCTGATAAATACACTAAAGGAACATAATTAATTCTGGATGCAAATTCAGTGGATGCTGTTTGGGTAGAAGGCAGTAAATATGTATCAGAGTCCAAATGATAAATGTCAAGTTGTTCAGATGATTAGAAATACATCTTCAGAGCTTGAATTTAAAATCTAGATGAAAAAGGCTACTTTAACACGATATTTAATTTAGAGATTATTTCCAGTGACAAGTAAATTATTTATTAGTAGGAACTGATTTTTCACAAGAGAAGATTTGGTAACATTTGAGCAAAGAGCATGATATTCTATATTTGCCTTTACTTGGACATAAAAATGTAAGTTGTTTTAAAGAAAATACACAAGGATTAACTCACCCAGTTAGAAAGAAAGAAAAGTGAACTTATTTTTGATAAGAAGTTCGTATTTCAAGTAAATACTTTAATACTAGGAAAGATCAAATGTACTGGACATGTAAAGAGATTATTTTATTCAGTCTATTGGAATAGCGACAACATTCGTTGAGGAACATCTCAAAGGAGGAGGAGGAATCTGAGATTTTATAGGGGCAGACAAAGGGATCATCAGCTTATCTTATTAGATTTGAAAATTATGTTAAAGTTGGCGTGTTATGAAATAGAATTATTATTGCAATAAAGTTTGTGAGAATTATTGAATTTTATTAAACACAAATTTGTACACTTTAATAATCTTAAACATTTAACAAAATCAATACTAGCTTTTCAGTTACCAAACCTGTGTAAGTTTAGAAAGAACATGCCCATGTAGGGTAAAAATGTATGTGTTATATTTAATATTTAAAATCATTACACGAGAGAAAACATAGCTGGTTTTACTAAACTAAAAATATTAAACTAATTTTGCTTGACAAACATGTACCTAAATTCTGTAAATGTGAATTTTTTAAATGTTTCTAAGTGAAGTTCTATGTTAATTTTCTTTTGGTACATTGAAAATACTAGAAGTTAAATTTTCTTTGTTTTTTCTAGGATTTTTTAAAGGAATATTCAATATATGTAAGTACTTATTTATATCTAAGCTAACTAGAATAGACCTCCTTTATGAGATTTTATAATCTACTTTGGTAATTCCATCTAGAGGCTGGAAAATATTACATGTACAATGAGAGGTAAAATTTTTTTGATTTATAGACATGTAAACACGCAGAGAGACACAGACAGAAAGTTTATAGTTGCAATTGTAAAATTTCATCCTGCGTCAAACACAAAAACAGAAATACAAAACTTACCAGTCCATGTATATACTTCCTAGATGGCATAACATTTTTTAATTGGTTTGAGCCCAAATAGATAAACAGAAGTGTCTAACAAACCAGATTCTTTGTCATTATTCACCCAATAGAGATGAGAGTTCTCCAAATCCATCCATTTACAGAGAGCAGGAAATGATCAGAGTGTAAATCTAAGAGAAATTGGCATCTAAAATAAGTGGGCACATAAAAATAATCAAAATCTAATCCTGACTAGTGCTAAAAAGAGACAAGAGTCTGGGATGCAGGATCAGGAGCTGGAATCACCACTGGGTCCCTGAATTGCCAGTCAGGAATGCATAGAACAAAAATGGGTGTTATCTGGGTGGAGTTAACAGGGATTCAAAGGTGAGGTCCAATATCATTCGAATCATGGCACCAAAACTATAAAAGAAAACACACTGGACATTTGAAGAGGTGATTTTATTCATAGGTAATAGGAACAACAATTATAAATGTGGAATTTCTTTAACTCGTTAAAGAAAAAAGGTGACTAGCTCCTGTAATCCTAGCTACTAGGGAGGCTGAGGCACAAGAATCACTTGAACCCGAGAAGCAGAGGTTGTAGTGAGCTGAGATCGCACCACTCTAGCTAAAGTTAAAGAAAAAAGGAGACCTAGGATTTGATAAAAGCAGGTAAGCAATGAAGTCATCAGCTAGTCTTGAGCAGGAAAGGGAATGGCTTTTACCTAAGTAACTGGGGTAGGGTAGATGTGGGTCTTATCTCAGAGTATGCAAATGTTGATTTTCCTTTGCAGTCAACATTTCTTGGAACACACAACAAAAGGTAGAGTTTTCTCTACCTTTGCTCCTTTCCAGTAACATAAGGCTCAGATAAAGTTCAATATGATTGATATCTTCTCATACTTGCAAATCAGTTCCTCTAAAACTTTATTTATTTATTTATTTATTTGGGACTGTGTCTCACTCTATCACCCAGGCTAGAGTGGTGCGATCTCAGCTCACTACAACCTCTGCTTCTCGGGTTCAAGTGATTCTTGTGCCTCAGCCTCCCTAGTAGCTAGGATTACAGGAGCTAGTCACCACTCCTGGCTAAGTTTCATATTTTTAGTAGAGAAGAGGTTTCACCATGTTGGCCTGACTGGTCTCAAATTCCTGACCTCAGGTGATCCACCCACTTCGGCCCCCCAAAGTGCTAGGATTGCAAGCATGAGCCAGTGTGCCCGGCCCAATTTTTCTTTTTAGGAAAAAATACACTTATGGTTTGGAAAGGTAAATTGGAGAGAAATGGAGCGATTTGGGGTAGCTATAAGAATTACAGCTTTTTAGATGTTTTATTTATTTTGTGGATATTTCCATTATTTGGAAATTTTTATTTTTAAAAAATAAAGTTTGTATTGCTATTTTCTCTGATTATACAAGTAATACTTACTGTAGTATAGAGCTAACTACAAAAGAGTAAAAAAAAAAAAAAAAAAGGCACTCATGTTCCCAGTATGCAACAATAGTGAATTTAACATATTTCAGTTTTTTTCTATAAAATTTGTAGAATTGTTTTTCTATTATTAACCTTTATGTCTTATTCCAAATTTTCTATCTAAAAGTAGTAAACGCCATTATGCAAACAAATGCTAAAACATTTTTGTGTCATTTCCCAAAATTAGTAGTCCCATCTGAAAATTTTTTTTTAAATATTTGCAAATGAGTTCCTCTAAAACCTTGATTTTTGTTTTTAGTAAATCAAAGCTACTCCATCTAAAATAAATTCGTTTCCCCTGCATTATCTCCCACTACTCCTTATGTATTTTTTACTTACCATTTACCAAAATCACTGCCAACATTTGGATGTTTTTTCTTTCATGGTTATTGTTCTACTGAAGATACAATTTTTCAGGAGATGTTGGTATTTTATATTTATTCTGAAAAATTATTTGAAAAATGAGATTATGCTATCAAAAGAATTAGACCTTAAAATAAGAATACATATTTTCTTACGGTCCATTGTATAAATTTGAAAAGTATGTAATATAGTAAAATATAAAAATTCGTTTGCAATACATTTTTTACCAGCTGATCTCCTGCAGGAGAACTTCCTTGACTTCTCCACGTAAAATAAGTCCTTTTCCCTGTATTATCTCTCACTCCTCCTTATCTGTTTCCTTCTTATATTTACCAAAATTACTGCCAACATTTGGGTGTTGATAAAAGGAAAACTTCCGCCAAATTAAATTGAAAGGAGTTTAATTGAGCAATGAACGATTTGTGAATGGAGCAACCCCCAGAATCACAGCAGATTCACAGAAGCTCCCGCGCAGCCACGTGGGGGAAGAAGATTTATAGACAAAAAAGGGGAAATGATGTACGGAAATCTACAGTGAGGTGCAGAAACAGCTGGATTGGTTACAGGTTGCCGTTTGCCTTATTTGAACACGGTTTGAACACTTAGCTGTCTATGAGTGGTTGAAGTACGGCCGCTGGGGTAGGCCAAACCTCAGTTATTGTCACAGGCACATACTCCTAAGTTAGGTTTTCAATGTCGTCTGACTATGTAAGCTAGATTAGTTCATCCACGAGGACTCAAATATAGAAGTACGGAGTCCTTCTCAGGCCATATTTACTTTAACAGTGTATTGCCTCTATGCTTATTGTTCTACTTAAGATACACTTTATTTTTAGGAAACTTTGGTATTTTATATTTATTTTAAAAACTATTCTTTTCATTTGGGTTGTCAAATTAACCAGCATACATGAATATATCTAATTTTACCATGTCCTCTGCTTTACTGTTTTAATCAGATTTCTGTGATTTTCTCCT
>NW_012101932.1:2533368-2542769 GCF_000951045.1 Mandrillus leucophaeus | reverse complement strand
GAGAGTACCCTGCCTCAGTCTCCTGAGTAGCTGGGACTACAGGCGCATGCCACCAAGCCCGGCCAATTTTTTTTGTAGTTTTAGTAGAGATAGGGTTTTACCGTGTTAACCAGGATGGTCTTCATCTCCTGCCCACCTCGTGATCTGCCCACCTCGGCCTCCCAAAGTGCGGAGATTATAGGCGTGAGCCACCGCGCCCGGGCGACCCTCTCCCTTTTTCAAAAAAGAAGTCCACGTTACTCAAAATGCTTAGAGGCTCAATATTTCCTCTGTTGCCTGAAGCAGATTATTTTCAGTCTGGTTTTTTGAATATTCAAAATGATATTTCCTATTTCCCTGTTTATTAGCTTTCAATATTTATTCACTCAGTATTATTATTTTTCTGTTACTCATGCGTGAACAAAGATATTCATTTAGACTCAGTGTTTATTTGTTAAGAAATATGTTGTTTGATTGTTTTGTCCTTACTTATTCCCTCGGCTTAAGTCAAACCCTCATCTGAGATATACACTGGGCAGAGACAGCACCTAATCAGATTTTCAATGCTGGAATCGATTACTGCTTGAAAGAAGTTGACATCTTCTTCATTCTCCAGTTCCCGGGTGCCTGAAAGACAAGAGTAGGTAAAACCTCTGGAAAAATAGAATTATACATGGTGTCTTTGAGCACCTGTACTTGCTTTAAGATTGCCATACTTTAGATATTCTATGAACTGTCCTGTCTCCATCTCCCTATTCCTTGTGAGTTTTTTTCTGGACGTAGTAGTTTGTTTACATGTAGGGAAAGAGGTACTTTCACAATTTGAACAAGAGTATTTAAGAGCACCCGTAAAATAATTTAGTTACAAAATTTGTAGTTTTCTGTAGCTCTTGTGTTTCTAAATTAAAGAGAGGTCAGTTGAGAAAGAGGCAGCTTCTCCCTACACATTTCATATGGACTTGTGCTGTTTCTTTTAGTATAGCATGAGGTAACTGATCAGTTGAAATTTATTGAAATTAATTGTATTCATTTTTATCAACCTTACTATTAGTTTGATTTTCTTCAAGATTATCAAAATTGATTGACTGTTGGTCCTAATTTTCAACGTGTGTGTGTGTGTGCGCTTGTGTGTATATCTGTGTGTGTTTTTCTTTTTTTATCCTGTCTTAGTAATTGTTTTGGTAGGAATTTAGAAAAGGGAGCCAGTGGATGCTGGCCAGATGCCATATTAAACTTAAATTTCCAGGCACTAGGTTTTAAAGTCTAAAGTAACCATTGCCAAATTCCTTTCACAAATATTCTCCCTGCCATACAACTCAACCAGTGATATGTTAATGGGGCTGATACTACCATCTTTTGGTTTTACTAATTTTATCTGTGAAATAGTAATTTAGTTTTGCGTTTTTCATACATGTGTGTCTAGCCTAGTGGGATTAGACATTGTAACAATACTAAATCGATTTTCCTTGTTTTTATTATATGTTAAGGCATAGTAACTGATGATATAAAAGGACACAGTTCTTAATAATTTCTTAGAGGAAATGTGACCAGACATCTCTCAAAGTTGTCTATAATGTGTTGTATAAATTCCATAAATAAGGTACAAGAAGAGATCAGAGGACACTGGAGGTCTTAGAGAAGACTTCAAAAAAGCATATTATCAGAACACGGCACTGCAAAAGTGGTAGGATTATAAAATGGATTGTCAAAGGCATTTCAAGGGAAAAAACTGCTGTGAGCAAATTTTTAGAGTTTAGATAATGAAAGCCATTCTCATATCTGGATACTGAGTTGTTTAAAAGAAAT
Source organism: Mandrillus leucophaeus (assembly GCF_000951045.1). Lineage (NCBI taxonomy): Eukaryota > Metazoa > Chordata > Mammalia > Primates > Cercopithecidae > Mandrillus > Mandrillus leucophaeus. The sequence continues at coordinate 2,540,984 of NW_012101932.1, read as the reverse complement.
AAGGGAGATGCCAGAAAATGTGAACAACAGTGTTTTGTGACTAGATAATTGTATTGGAGAAATAGTTATAGATAAGCTTGTAAATACAGAACTGAATAGATTCTGGATGATATTTAATTTGGATTTTTTTATAGACATATGCCATGTAAAGTGTTCAACTAAGCTATATAACCAAAGATATAAAAGTGTAATTCTAGAACAAGGGTAAAGAGCCAGCTAACTAGGGATCAAATGGAAGTAAAGGGACCATTCAAAGGATATTTCATGATCAAGGTATAATGTTAAAAAATAAAGCACCTAAATTAATAAAATAGGTGAAGTGGAAAGAAAAAAATGAGTGCAGGAAGTATTTTTAAGCAAGAAGCAACAAGACATTGAACATAATTGGATGTGGGGAAAAATACAGGGTGCTGTAGGCTTCAAACCTAGATATGTAGAAGTGCAGTGGTGCAATTAGCAAAATAAATAAAAAATTGAGGTTATATGAAAATAGATTTACATTTTATATATAATCAATTCCTTTATTATTGTGCTTGGAAATAAGTTAATTTAGTTAAATTGGGAAATATTCAATAGAGCTGTCCAATTGTTGATGAATGAATGCAACCATCATTTTAAATATTTTCATTGTCTATATTGGAAATAAATATATAGTAATGATTATGTGACATTTAAAGTTGTCATTTAATAAATTACTAAGTGGTGGGCATAAATATTTGTTCATAGCTCTATAAAACAGATATATAATATTTTTTAAATAATTGTGTTCTGTTGACATTCAAAACTATTAAAAAAGTGAAATGGAATTTTATTCAAGGTAGAAAAAATAATTTCTTATTCTCAGGTCGTAGAAAATACTAGCGGCTATGCTCCCTGTTAAGTATTTCAGTGACAAAAGTAAAAATAAACAGGCCACACTCTGTTAACACTATGTTTTATTATCGTAAATAGAATTATGTGCAACTTTTCCCAGTTTCTTTTTTCGTCTTTAACATTTTCATTTGTTATTTTTTAGATTTCACACCTACCGAGTGTGAGGAACTTAGATCAAAACTAGAGTGATCAAATTAACTTTATTTTGGCAAAGATGTATATTTACATGGTGTTTTGTTCTGAAATGAATACAAATTGAAAAACAAATACTCATTTTTTTATGATCTCTGATTTGTGGAAAGTAAAAATTACCTCAGAATAAAATTAATTAGTCACCTGCCTAGATGAATAATTCTGAGTTGTAAACATCATTTTCCTAATATGCTTTTTCCTAGGCATTGAGTGGAATAAAATAACATGTTGGTACTGCCATTAGTGTGTGTATATTAGTTAATTAACTTTATAGTTCTTTATGGGTAAAATGAGAAAAATATAGATTCACCTTTATAAATTAAATTTAGTATAAATGTAATACATTAAATATTATTTTTCAACTTCGATAATTTTAATATATACATAAATATATATAATTACACTTTAAAATATATGTTTCCTCTAGGAAAATGGTAAAAAATTACTATTACCTAAGCATCTCCTATAATATTAAGCAAGTGAGTGTGTCTAACAAGCATTTTAGAAGTATTACCATGTATTACAAACTAGAAAATACAAAGAGTAGGAAGACTGTACTTGATATTGGAGGGCTTGTGGAAAAGTGCAGAGAAGTGTTTAATGAAATTAATGAACTGTGTGTTAAAAGTGCTATAGAGGTATAAGCTGGGAGATATGGCAATAGAAATGCATAACATTTCTGAAGTTTGAGAAATGTCAACATGGCATTTATATTTTACTGGTCTTGAGGTTGAGCAAATGTGGAAGAAGTAATGTCATGTGGCCCCTGAACCATCTTCATTACCCACACCGTCTCACTGTCACATAGGAAGAACCCACTTGCCAGACTCTTAGCAACTAGATGTGTCTGTGTGACTAGATATAGTGGTGGCATGTGAGCTGGAGTCATTTAGGCCACTTCCAGACCTGGTCTTTAAAAGTCTCACAATCTTCTTTTGTGTTTGTTCTTTTCTTGGACAGCTGGAAGTGAAGGCCTCGCGTATGGTGGATTACACAATGTAAGCAACTTGTATTCTTAAGCCTGTAGTAAGACTATTGCTGTCTACCAGAATCTCTCCACCTGACTAGAGCGGGGAGGAAGACATGAGTGTGTGATGTATTAGGGCACTGAGCTATTGTTTACAGCCACTATCATCTATTTTGTTTTTAATCTTCCTCTTCTTCTGTTTTATTTTAAAGATATCTTTGAGGTAGAATTGGCAAGACTCTGTGACAGATGAGATATGATGGAGGAAATAAAATAAAGGAAAAACATTAGTGCAAGTTTTTTGTTTTAGGACAGTCAACATCATAAACTGAAATAAGGCATTGTAAAACTAGGACAAATACTTCCTTGTGAGTGGCAGAAGCTGGTAGAGATGGAGATTGTGTGTGTGTCTTTGATAATGGTGGGGGAAAAGATTACCAGATAGAAATTAAGCTCTTGAGCTCAGGAGAGAATTTGCCACCAAAATATGAGATTATCCATAAATACTACTTTGCAGAGCAGGCCTTATACTGGACGTTCATTGGCCTTTCTATACGGTGATCAAATTTATGAACCATCTCCCACGTAAATACATAGTCACCCTCAAGAGTGTTCATACTCTCTCTGAAATCTTGTAACATGAGACTCAAGTTAAAAAATAACAAAAACAGAATATATGGAAAAATAACAGGAAAGACAGATGAATAGCTTTTGCTAAGCCAGAAAAATAAAATATTTCAGAAAAAAATTAGGATTAGCAATAGTGTTGCCACAGCAAGGCTACATAGGATGATGACTCAAAACAGATGATTAGGCTAGTGTTTTAGGAAGACCCTTTCTTTCCTTCTTTTCTTTCTTTCTTTTTCTGTTTTGTTTGTTTGTTTGTTTGTTTGTTTAGTTTACCATGCTGCCTCCCAAATAATATTCCATAAGCAATCTGACTTTTGGCATGGGGCTGCAGCTGCAGTGTGATGAGTGGTGATGAAGTATTGAGTATCTGTAAGAGCAAAACATCTCAGAAGTATTTGCAGCGATAGAAGAGACAAATGGGTTAAAGAATAGAATTCAATGTCAGTGGACTAATAATTAAAATATATCAACAGAGCAACATTCTAGAGGACTTTGGAAGGAGTGCACTTAACTTCACAGGGAAAGGAAAAGCCTTACAGAAGAGTTAAATATAGATGCTTGTACAAGGGCACAGGAAAACTTGCGAGAGGAAAGTCATGTAATCATATCTAACTATCTCAGTTTTCTCTGTAAAGAAGGAGGCTCATCATTCTCGTTTCATTAACTACACTGAAGATCAAATGCAAGACCAATTTTTCTATATGGCACCTCACTCCCAATTTAAATGTATTTGCTCTTAATATTATGAGTATTAATGATAAGAAAAGATGTATACACCACCTGTGCTTTCAAATCTTCAGAATTTTTCAGTGCACTAAATATAGATTACAAACTTAATCTGTCAGTATATATCAAAGAGGCTGATAAACTCTGCAATTTCCCTGCCTCAGATAGTGGCTCTGGGAAAATACCCAAGATCCGAATTAGTTATATTGGGTCCATATAAGATGTCAAAGATACAAAAAATTCAGATATTAGTTAAAGTTGTAAGGACAGATTTTAATCAGTAATATACTATTGCAATAGGAAAGAAATTCCAGCATTAACAGAACTTAACTTGGATTCGGATGGAAGTGACTCAGTATTTCCGAACGGGAGAATAGAAAGGGGGTAAGCAGCAGCCCAGTAGAGTCAAGAAAGTGAAAAATTACAAAAATTAGGAAGGGATATTGGTCCATGTGAAACCCATTTGGGTTTGTTGACTGGTTCTTATAGAAGTTAGGCTCCTACTCTCTCACAGAGACTGGAAGACAGGAGCCCTATCTTCAGGTGCTAGTGAAAACAAATAGTAAATGCTTCTGACAGCCTTGAGTTTTCTCAGGCAGACACATTAAGGGGAACTAGGGTCATCCTAGAGATGCGACTTTGAGCTGCTAGAAACCATGTTCGTGTTTTGTTCAAATCTTTATAGGTCAAGATTGAGGCTGAGAAAGGGCTCCAAGGAGTCTGGCTAGAGTTTGATCAGGGAGAAAATCTGTCAATGGTGATTTCTGATTCTACCAGTGAAAAACAACCATTATCAATATTCGTATTTTCCCTTCAATGCCAATAACAGGACATACACACTGACTAATCAGACTACTCAGGGCCCCTATTCGTTTGAAAATGCTATAGTATCTCTCTTCTCATCTTTATAATGTTTGAATTGAATCTTCAGTACTCGATTCTACCTGTTTTTCTTCCTACATTTAAAAGATTTTTTCTTACATTAAAAATAATATAACACATTCTCTTTAGAAGCTCTTTATTCATCTTAGTACATTTAAAAATATGGCCAATTTGCATGTATAGCCAAATAATTGGAGATGACAGTGAATGGGAAGACAAAAATACTCATGAGAGGTCCGAAGGCAGAGAAGGGTGGTAACTTGCAATTGTGTAAACAATGTGCTAGGTACTGTGCTAGCTGCTTTATCAATTGTTTAGTTTGTTTCCAATAACAAATAATATTCCAGACAAAGAAACTAACTCTCAGAAAACTAATTAATCTGTTAAAAAATGCATAATTTATAAGCATCAAATGCTTGGCTTTAATTTTTTTTTTTTTGGTAGAATCCAATTTATTGCACTATCTTCTAAATAATATTCTACAACCTGTATTGGTTTCCAGATTCCCTCTGTCTGCAGTGGATTGAAATATATTTGTCTGATTCTGAGAGAGGCAGTGGGTTATAAGTGAAGTGCTTGGCGATTCTTCTTTATGGTCAAGTTCAGATCCTGCATCTGAAAAGGAAAGGATCTAGAGTCTGTAGACACTCTGCCCCAATTTTTCCTCAAAAACAAATGTTCATAAATACTTATCTGCATATTCCTCTACTTAGCATATTTTAACCATTGAATCTTTTATTTAGTCATACAAGTCTGCTGTTATTTTCATCATCAGTATCATTAAGATTAAAAAGAAATTAACGAGAACAGAATTTAAATTTAGGACTAGCTACACATTCTATACTTAGAATAGGTTGCTGTTTCCAAACTAACAGGTTCTCAGCTTGTTAAAAGTTAAATAACTCATATGATTCTCATCTGTATAGGAAAAATTTTAACGTACTCCCTTTTATTATCCTTGGGAATAAGCCTAAGTAATTCTGACTGAATAATAACAGCAGAACTGTTTGTTTTGGAATTCTGCTTATTTCAACAAATATTTATTTTATACGTGTGATTAACATTTAGAAGGTAGTGGTCTGTTCTGAAACTTCATTTGAAGTTTTCTTATTTCTAGTTTTATCATTTGTTTCAGAGGTTAGATTTCAAAGCTTTGTTACAATGCTTTGCAGCTTGATATACAAACGGAGAATCAGCTTTGATCCCTGTCAAGGTTTTGATAGTAGGGAATTACACGGCAACAGCATGTATGCTGGTGCACCAAGTATTAAGTGTTATACAATGATTACTTGATACAGAACCTACACAATAGGGACTGCCACAGATATGAATGATACATTGGCATTCACCTCTCTCTAGTGTTTGGGTTTCTTTTCCTACTTATGTATTTTCCATGTAGCTCAGCTGCCAAGTCTGACACCTAAGGGTCAATCCCTCACTACATGTAGTTTAAGTAAAATTCCACATTTACCTCCAAACTGATGCCTATACCAAGGGATTTCCAACCATTTGGAAAAAAAAAAAAAAAAAAAGCTATAGGGTAGACATATCATTTGGTACTGTCTCACTTACAAATTACTCATGCAGACTTATGGAGACTTCCCTCACTTAGCTAATGACCAGTGCAGACCTCAAATGGTTGTTGCAACTTTTCATTATGTGATCCATGTGACTAACTACAACATTTGTAAAATGGGAACACAAGTCTCCAAACTAGAATATTTTTTCCAGCATTGCTAGATTTTTCTTCAGGGATGGTTTCCTGCTGTGACTGTTGTGTATTGTTAGGAAAGTGATACCAAATGAAATAGCTCGAGTAGTCAATGCAAATTCAGAGTCACCCAACACTGACTTTGGTTCAATCCCTTGAAATAACAGGGAGATACAAATCCAGCACCAACATAATGCTAAGCAAAGCAAATTCAAAAAGATAATGTATGCTTTCCACTTTATTATTGTTATGCTTTTAGAGTGCTTGTGAAAAGACATAGGTCAGGAGGCTCAGCCTTGAAGTTCTGTCCACACTTATGCACATTCAATGATTTGTGTGGAGCAATGACCCATCTTAATTGTAATTTTTTGTTTATCCAAATAATTATATATCCTGCCCCAACAAATGATAGAGATTTTTATAGGAGTTATATTTATATGAAAAAATAATAAACAATGATTAGAAACCCTACCCACGTATCCTTAGAGTTTTTTAGGGGTTGATGAATTCCTAGATAAAATTCCTGAGACCTGTGCAAACTACTGGATTGAATACAAAAAGAATGATTATTAAAGTGTGAAATAAAAGATTAATGGTGCCTGGGCACCTCCAACTTGCCAGAGACTATGTTGTGTATTTGATAGACATTATCTGATATCGTCATAGAAACCAGAAACTCATCAATAGTTTCTAGCTGATGTATGAATAGAATGTGAGTGACTGGGAAAATTAACAATTAAAATTTGTTTTACTTAAATATAGCAGTTGGAGAGAGGCCCAGGAAAGTTCAAAGGTTGAAACCAATGACTTTTTTTTACCCCCATAAAGATAAAGAGATGAGAAGAAAAGAAGCATAGAGCAGAGAAAGGAGAAAAATAAGTCACATTACCATATATATTTTTTTAAGGCTTTGCCAATCAACCAAACTACCTAAGGGAGGGACAACTTACTTACTCCCAGGTGGTTCTTGGCTTTGCTGGCTGATTAGCTTGAATGGAAAAGACTGCAAGTCTTGCCCAGTTTCTATTTGTTCTTGAACCACATAAAAACACTTGGTCAGCCTATACTGTGGGTTTTCTATTTTATTTTTGACTGCATGTTTTTTGTTTTTTGTTTTTTGTGTTTGTCTTATTTATTTTTAACCAATCATGTCATATGTTTTAGGAAGTTGAGTTAAAGAATGTAGTCTGGACGCAGTGGCTAACGCCTGTAATCCCAGCACTCTTGGAGGCCGAGGTGAGTGGATCATGAGGTCAAGTGATAGAGACCATCCTGGCTAACACGGTGAAACTGCATCCTACTAAAAATACAAAAAATTAGCTGGGTGTGGTGGCACACTCCTGTAGTCCCAGCTACTTGGGAGGCTGAGGCAGGAGAATTGCTTGAACCCAGGAGGCGATCACGCCACTGCACTCCAGCCTGGGTGACACAGAGAGACTCCGTCTCAAAAAAAAAAAAAAGAAAAAAAAAATTCACTTCTCATATCTGAATGTCTGTGCTCCCCCAAAATCTGTATGTTGAAATTCTAACCCCCAAGGTGATGGTATTTGGAGATGGGGCCTTTAGGCAGGTGATTAGGTCATGAAGGCAGGGCCCTCACAAATGGAATAAGTGCCCTTATAAAATAGGCCCAAC
>NW_012101932.1:2518388-2533171 GCF_000951045.1 Mandrillus leucophaeus | reverse complement strand
CTCACACTTGTAATCCCAGCACTTTGGGAGGCCGAGGCGGGTGGATCAGGACTTGGTCAGGTGATCGAGACCATCCTGGCTAATACGGTGAAACCCCGTCTCTACTAAAAATACAAAAAATTAGCTGGGCGTGGTGGTGGGCACCTGTAGTCCCAGCTACTCAGGAGGCTGAGGAAGGAGAATGGCGGGAACTCGGAAGGCGGAGCTTGCAGTGAGCCGACATCAGGCCACTGCACTCCAGCCTGGGCGGCAGAGTGAGACTCTGTCTCAAAAAAAATAAAATAAAATAAAAAAGAGAAAAACACCTCAATGTGTATGGTGATGCCCAAAGGTAATGCAATTTTTCTCTGCAGTTATCACAATGGAAAATAGGGTGAAAATAACCAGAATATTTCACCCCTCAACTATACTTCTTTGGTATATTTTGAGATGGCTATTCAGAGGGGTTGCAACTGCAAGAATAGCCCTGAAGACCTATCTTCTGTGATGGAGATTCACATCTGTAGAGGAAATCTACATTAGTGAAATGAAGTAAATAGTAGATGCAAACAGGCTTTCTCTAGAGTCCCTCTTTATCCAGAGCTAGGAAATATTAACTCATAGGAAAAGGAGACTAAAATCTGACACTTTTAAAGGTCTTACAGAGACATTTTCACCATGTGCTATCATCTTTTCTTCTGAGGGTAGCTCTAAGAGATTGCCTGGAAATCATCATCTGGTAATAAGACAATCTTCGTTTACAACAAAGTTCTGTCCCTCACCTTCCTGTCATCCACCCCAGAACTCAGAGAAACTTGGGCTCAGGCAGCAACTGTTCTTTGGGCTCATTCATTTCCCCGAAAATAATTTACTCTTGCACCTCCATCTCCTCTCTCCTCAATGAAGAGGGCATTTAAACATCAACCATCGGTTTATTTTTTGACATTTTGTATTTCATATGACTTCTGTGCACATGTGGGCACATAACAAATTTGTTATGCTTTTCTGTCATTAACCTGTCATTTGTTATAGAAGTGTAGAGTGTGGCTTGTCATAATGAGAAAGAAAGGAATTACTTCCTTTCTGGCACTGCAAATGAGAGTAACCCACAAGTGGTATTCATTGTGGAGATTCTTAAAATATATTTCTCACTGTTCAGGACCTCTGACAGCAGAATTTCGTGACTGAATTCCTAAGAATGGCTTTTATCTGCAAGATAACCATTTTCCCCCCAAAACAGAAGGATAACTCAGTGTTCGAATGTGAAACCAATTCAGAGATTTACATTATATTTTTTGGTAAACTATTAGACCAAATCTGATTACTTTAGATAACAAATGCAGTCTAAGTTTTCTGTTACTGTTTTTGATGAAACATACCTTATGTAAATTAGGACAGCATATACGGTTTCAACAACAGTATAAAAATACTGATTGGCCAAATGGGTTAAAAACTAAAATTTATTAGTAATTTTAAGGGTCCAGTAGATCATTCCTTGATCAAGTTCCCTCTCTTTTTCTCCTCACAGTTAATATAGTCTTGACTAGCATAGGGTCAAAGAGGAGAAGCTGTTTCTCTCCCTCCAAAGGTTCACTGAATTTGAACTGACAAAATGTAGATTAATAGGAAAAAGGCATACAAAATTGATTGAATGTGCACGTGGGCAAATCACTGGCATGTGATTACTCAATAGTCCAATGAGGTGCAGTTGCTTGTATGTACCCTTCATAGGGAGAGGGGAGAAGGGAATGCAGGCAATTATTTTGATTTTATTGATGTCACAGAGCCTAGTGAGAGAAGCAGAGGAGCAAGTCATTTCATTATCTTTAACCCTTGTGAATCTGAAAGTGTCTGAGACAGATCTCAATCAACTGAGACACTTTATTTTGACAAGGTTGAGGACCCACCTTAAGGACCTCAGGAGGTTCTGGTGATATGTGCCCAAGGTGATCAGGGTACAGCTTGCCATTATACATTTTAGGGAGACATGAGACATGAATGTACATCTTACACATATTGACTGATGTCTAGTCTCATGTGTCCTTAAAATGTATAAGAGCAAGCTGTAAGGGATTGCAGGGAGCTTCCAAGTCATAGGTAGATAAGACACAAAAGCTTGCGTTTTCTTTTGAGTCATTGATCAGCCTTTCACTAAATACACAATTTAGTTTGGCTCAGTGAATCTGCATTTGTACATAAACAGTAGGGCAGAAGAAGAAATCAGATATGCATTTTTCTCATGTGAGGGGACGGAAGATTTTGGCATCTGTGAAGATAAGCTATCAGTTTACATTGCTGGGGTGAAATTAAAAAAAAAACTGTTTTAGGGTACATATCTTCAGACCAACAAAGAATTTTCTTGTGGGTAAATTATAAGGGAAGTATGTAGCTTTTTTATCTTTGTAGCTATCTTATTTAGGAATAAAACGGGAGGCAGATTTGCCTGACATAGTTCCCAGCTTGACCTTTCCCTTAGCTTAGTGATTTTGAGGCCCTGAGATTTATTTTCCTTTCACACCGTTTTGCATTTACCCTGCTATATAATCAGTTTTTCCACGTGTTTCATGCTAGATTCAAATCTCAGCTTCTCTTACAGAAAGAAAAGATACCAATTGAATTTCACCTAAATCTGCCATCTAAAATGACAAATTGATTAATGTGATTAAAATGGGTTTCTGCAATATTTTATAGAATGCTTTTAATGTAAGTACTTACATCCTTTACCATTCATCATCCAAGGCATTTGTTTAAAATTTAAAATTCTCTCTCAAGTTTCTCTTGATGTCAACTGTGCCAAAATTTGTCACTTCATTGAGCTAAAATTCTCTTACACTCTACAGCTCGGATCTGAGAAACAGCTTGCCATCTTAAACAAGAGAAGCAAAATTTTCTGTGTGATTCCTGACTAACTTGTTCTGGGAAATGCCTAATCAGTTTGTCAGTCACTTTAATCCTGCTGTATCAGTGAAGCAGGATTATTTCCCTGACCCTCTCATGGGACTTACAACAGGGGTGCCTGGCTTACTCAGTCTGTAGCACTCAACTCTTTGTGGGAGGTGGTGCATGAATGAACAAGGTGGGAACTGGAGTGTCTGAAGGCCAGAATCAGCTGGCCACTCCTTTGCCGGTAAGAGTGAACTCCACTCATTCGAACCGACTACATTCCACCCACTATGGGAGAGAGTGCAAGGGTGAACAGATGCAGAAACTAGGGCAAGCACTTTTGGGCACCAACAGAAACCAACTCTGTGCTGGCCTCATGGCAGCATCTAGGGGAGGTGCCCATGATCTCTGAAGCCTCAGAGAGAGTGATACAGTAATCTTTTAGCTCTGCCATTGTGGAGGGCTTAAGTGTTAACAACTCAATGGACCTTCTGCCTTTTCCTAGGCAGGTCAATGGAATAGCCTTTTGCATCTGCACTTGTGGCACCCGAGCTCTTGTCTTGTGCCCAGGAGAAATGAAGTTGAATGAATGAATTGAAGGACGGTAAATATAGGGGATTTTATTGCTGATGAAAGTGGCTCTCAGTGGGAAGGAGAGCTGGAAAGGGTATGGGACTGGTGGTAGTCTTAACCTGAAGTCCAGCTGTCTCTGGCCAGATTCTTCTCCAAAGTTACACCATCAGGCTCTCCCTCTAAAATCAAGCCACTTTCCTACGATGTCCAGTTGTAGTCTCCAGTGTCCCACTGCTTCTACTCTGTGCCAGCTGAGTCTGGTGATGGGGAGTGGGGTGGACCATGGGTGGCTTTGGAAAAGGCAACATTTGAATGGAAAAACAGGGATGTACGTTCTCACTTTGGGCTGTGGTATCAAGCTTGAGGGTGGGATTTTGTTGGGGAAGCTGCCCTTTTCTGCCTAGAGTTTCTCTGCCTTCTGTCCCTATCATCAGGCTGAAATTTGTCCAGTCAGATCACACTCTGCAGGCCGTCATCTGGTAAACTCTTCATGCCTACTCCATTTTAATACCTCTGCATTAATGGGAGATTTGATATGGCCTAAACAAGTATTGTCTTGTCCATCTTGAATTATTTTTCTCATGGAATCTAATTATCCATTTGGTCATAGAGACACTGCTCATTGCAGGGAAACCAAAATGAACTATTTTAAAGCTCTTTTTATACTTTAAAACCTTTGTCAAAATAGTAATATCTTCATTATAATTATATATCCATACAAAATAAAGTATCATTATATGTTATTGCATATTGTTAATATTGTTATTGTCAAATTTATCCAACTATAATCATGTCTTCCAGAGCTAGCAATGGACTATAGGCTGGTTACCTACCAACTCTTACTTGTTTAACATTTTAAACTGATGCTTTATCTTAATATTGTTCTTAACTGAACATCATTTTATTTTAACTCTATAATATTTTTAACATAGTACAGAACGTTACTTTTTAACATGTTTTTCATAAAGTTTTTTTTCTATAGACTGGTACAGTTTAGTCAGACTAATATGGGTGTGTTGGCTGCTGCTGCAGGTGCCAAAGATATAGAGATACTCACGTGGTTTGAATGAGGGTTCACAGCTGAGAGGAAGAGGGAGCGCAGAATCTTTCTATAGTGGCTCAGAAGCACTGCCCTGGTATCTGAAAAACAGTGCATTCTTATGGCCTATATGCTCATCTAAAACAACATTTAACAGAATCTTTCCATTTTTTTTCATGTTCAAATTGTATTTTTATCTGTGTGTGCTTGTTTTTAACCTGAGAGCAGCTCACTAACAGGGATATTGTCTGGATTTTGGAAGGCCTACTTTTTACAAAAATCAATTTTAGAGATGCTCCTAAGTGCCAGGCTTTAATTTCACAAAATACATCTAAACTTTTAAAGGTTCATTTTGCAGTAATTGAAGATCTAGGAATATTTATTTTTCAGTTCTTCATTATCATTTCTTCGTTATTAAGCAGAAGCGAATGGATATTAATTAATGACCATAACAACAAATAGAGGTTAATTGAACCATGTATTTTTTTAAAGTTTTAAAGAGCTCATAACTTGAACACAAACACTTACAGAAGAGCCAGTTCTTAGGATGACCTTCTAAATGATTTACTTGGAGATCTGAGATGTATATTTTTAAAGCTGAATATGTTAGCCAGGAGGATACACACACACAAATGTGTTCTTTCCTTGATACATATCCTCCAGAGCCCAGCAGGCATCAGGAAAAGGACTCCAGGGAACATTGCTGAAAGGACTGAATTGGCTTAAGAGGCAGACAACCAAACCTAGCTAGGGAGTTTTGGGCTACATCCCAGACAGTTTATTAAAAAAGCAAAGGGGATAAAAGTTCTCCAAAGATCACATGCTAGCTATGCCTTAAAACTGTGATTTTAATTCTGTGGTGCTGAAACTGTGTCAAATAGCCTATAGCAAGATATGTCCTATGTGCTGCAAAATGATGCAAAATAAATACTCACTGTGTTTTGAGAACAAACTCATTAGTAGAGGAAACACTGTACTTTACACACCCTAAGGATATTTGAGTGTTCACATAGGCACGTAAATGTTGATGTGAAGTGTCATTCATAGGTGACGGTAGCTATATATTTTTTCATTAACATTACTATTGGATTTCTATTAAATTGAGTAAGGCTTTATGAGATCTGTTGGTTTAGGAAAAAAACACCTAGATAAAACTAATTATAAAAATGGCCGTAATTTTCATTTTCAATGACATTTTCACTTTCAAAAATATTTTTACTTTATCATTTGAAGAATAAAACCCTGTTAAATAAGTAATATTATTTTAGCCCGATTTCACAGGTAGAGGAATTAAGGGAATCGAAATTGGAATTTCCCAGGACTCTGACATGAAGATTTGTATGCATGGCATTTATTAAGAAGTACAGGTTGGGCACGGTGGCTCACACCCGTAATCCCAGCACTTTGGGAGGCTGAGGTGGGTGCATCACCTGAAGTCAGGAGTTTGAGACCAGCCTGGCCAACATGGTGAAACCCCATCTCTAGTAAACATAGAAAAATTAGCTGGGCATGGTGGCATATGCCTGTAATCCCAGCTACTTGGGAGGCTGAGGCAGGAGAATACCTTGAACCCAGGAGAGGGAGGTTGCAGTGTACCGAGATTGCACCACTGCACTCCAGCCTGGGAGACAGTGAGACTCCATCTAAAAAACAAAAACAAAACAAAACAAAACAAAACAAAACAAAACAAAAAAAGACGGAAGTATACTTGGGATCCACATCTGTAGAAGGAAGGAGAGAGAAGGAAGATCAGCAGAGAAGTTGATATGCAAGCTGATGCCCTGAAGCTCTCAGCAGACATCATGCAGATCTGGCATCACCCTCAGAGGTCAGATCTCAGGGGCATTAGACTTGCATGTATCTCCCCACCATGATTAGTCATGTAAAGAGGCAGGAAGGCTGGTTTTTTTTTTCAGCTTCACTGATCCCCAAAGAGACTGACAGCTAAGGAAGGTTGCATGGTAGCATTCCTAGCAACTAGGAAATAAGTTCTTTATTCTTAAAGGGTTACCTGGATGTCACAAAACAGCATGCAACACAGAGGGTATGGAGTTACAGAGACAAAAGGTGTATGTAAGAAGATGATGTAGTTTGAATGTATGCCTCTGCCAAATCTCATCTTGACTGTTGGAGGCAGGGCCTGTTGGAAAGTATTTGGATCACGAAGGTGGATCCCTTAGGAATGGCTTGGGCTATCCCCTTGATGATAAGTGAGCTCTCACTCTGAGTTCACATGAGATCTGGTGGTTTACAGGTGTGTGGCACCCCTGCCCCTCTCTCGTGCACGCTTGCTTCTGCTTTCATCATGGAATGTGCCTGCTCCCTCTTCACTTTGCACCATGATTGTAAGCTTCCTGAAGTCTCCCTAGAAGCCAAGCAGATGCCAGTACAATGTTTCCTGTAAAGCCTGCAGAAACATGAGCCAATTAATCCTGTTTTCTTTATAAATTATGCAGTCTTGGATTTTTATAGCAACGCAAGAACAGCCGAATAAATAAGACAAACTAGATTTTATAATTCGAATTTCTATTTCTGTGTTACTGCACCCTGAAATCTCCATGTTTGCTCTTTGTAAATTGTTCTATCATTTTTACCAATCTACATGACTTCACTTTCCATTCATAAACTTATCTAGAACTGAGCTTTTAAACAACATCTAACTGTAAGCAAAGAAGTTTGTTTGCAGGTTACAAAAATGAAGCAATATTAGCAAAATTTATATTTAGCATTTTCATTTTCTGAGCTGACAAATGTGCTCAAATACGTTTAAAAATATTATATATGCATCGATTTAAGAACAAGGGCATATACAACTGCAAATAGTGATATTTTTAATCTGAAGCATCTCTGCATACCAACAGGAGGACTGATAATTATTTAATAAAAAAAGAAAAAGAAAAGAGAATATCAACCTGACAAGGGATCAACCTATTATGCATCCCCAAGTTTCTTTTTCTCTGACTACATGGTAGTGATTAAATCATGAACTATACACTTATTCTTGAACCCAGAATAGCAGGACAATACAAAGAGCAAGCATTTAGAGAAATATTCATTTTCTAAAAGAGTGTAACTAGTTTGGTTTAAGGTGGATTTTTCAGTGCAGGAGCTTGAGTAGGATTGGATAAGTTAAGTGGTTTAAGATCAGTGAAAACAGCAAGGTGAAAGTTTTGGGGCAAGAGGTTCAGACAGTCTTAGGGCATAAACCTCAGTGAATGTTGTCTACTGAAAAGCTGATCAGTTTTCAGGGAAGTTCCTAAATTGAACACTCAAGTTCTTTGGACAATAGTCTCCTGGATTATAGCAAACTCACGTAAATGTAGACAGTTGTGTTTGAGGGAAGATGATTTCTTTCTCACAGTGAAGAGAGTATCAGCCAGTTAAAATGCCAGCCCTTGGATCTTAGCTGCTCCACAACTAGCTGTGGGCTTTGGAAACATCTATTAATTTCTCCATAAGTCAGTTTTCTTGTTTGTGCTTATCTTACATCAGAAGTTAGTCATGAGGATTAAACAGACAACACTAGAACAATTGGAAGTGTTCCTAATACACAGTAAGTAGGTTATTACTATTTTCCTCACTCCCCTTACCATTCATCTGTATCATATACACAATCCCACACATATCTGGATCTTTTTGGCAAGAGCTAAGGACTAAGGACTAAGGAAAAGTAAATGATGAAATTGATTTAGAGGTTTATAGTATTGAAGCATTTACATCATTGACTATTTATGTGACATATATGTGCGTGTGTGTACATATCAATAAAATTATTTTTCATGGCTCCGCTAACTCTATAGAAGTAAAATGGCACATAACAGATTGCCAACAAGAAGAAAACACTGGAAAGTATCTAAGTTTTTGCTTAGCACACCTGTCAGAAATTATCCCAGTCTCCTGATATTTTCATGAATACTAACTCATCATTGCTGACACGTTTCTGTTTTCCTATGAAAGATGTGGGCAATTCACTGTCACTGTGATTATCAAAATAATCAAGGGTCAAGTTACAGTGGAACCAGAAAACAAGGTTCATAATATCCAGCTTGTTTATTCCTTTATTCTTCCAAGAAATATTTATTGAGTACCTATTAGGAATCAAGCAAGGTTTGTATGCTGGGGAGAAAAATGGCCAGTGAAACAGACTATGTCCTTGTCTTGATGGAGTTTAGGTCTCATGGAAGAGGAAAATAGGAATCACATAATCACACAAATAAATACTTTTGTACTACACAGGAAAGAATAATCTTGGAGAACTTCCTGGAAGAAATGCCAGATTAGATTAGATTAAGATCTAAAAGATGAGGAGTTGTCTTCTAAATCAAAAAGGATGAGGATCCAGGAATGATTGTTCCAAGTGTAGAACTTAGAACCTGCTGTGGCACTTGCTATGTTGGGAAGAAACCTAATTCAGTAAATGGCCTGAAAAAAGGCCAGCGTGATCAGATTGCTGAGAGGCAGAGAAAGTGTTGAATGAAATCGAGGTGTGCAGATCGCAGAGGTCAGACTACACAGAATTTGGAAGTCCACCTGGAATCTTGCAGGTCATATGAAGAATACTGACCTTTTTCTAAAAGTCACTCTGGGATTTTAAAAAGGTTTGGGAAAACAGGATGGAGAACAAGAACCCGCATGATATACAAGGAAGGTAAGGGTAAACTTAGTGATGGTACCCTTTTGGGAAGTAATTAAAGTATATATCAAACTTCTTAAAGAGTAATTCTTCCTTCTCCTTTGACTTTCCCTGTTTATGTCTGCAGTTGGCTTACTGCTGCATTCACATTTATAAAATTGTGACTGTGTTTATGATACGAGCTTGGAGTTAAAGAACTGAAGATCAATGTGAAAATACCACATCAGGGTCCATTTACAGAAATGTAATAGTACTAGAATTTAATTCACTGTGAAAACTGTAAATAAAAATATACGGCAATAAGAAACAAGTAATTAGAGAAAGTTACAATCCTTTTTTTATTGGATATTTGATATACTTTGACTCATTTGTACTCTTAGTTTATTTTCAGTTGCTTGTAAAAAAGACACTGTTAACAACAGTTGAAGCAGAACTCCAACTAACATAATTTGTTTTGAATTTGAAAAAGCCCTAGTAAAGAAAAAGGCCATTATTGAAGAATAAGTGGAGACAGCAATTTTCAATTGTTCATAGGGCTGTCATGTGAAAGAGGCAATGGACTCATATTGTCAATTTCTAACATATAAATGTAGAGTGAGTAAGTTAAATATATAGATGAGCAAATTGAATTTGAAATGAGGCATGGTTTTAAATACTTAGTCCTATTTAACAATGAAGATTCCAGTCTCTAAAAATAGTCTAGCAGAAGCAACATTTTTATCTCAAATTTTAAAAGGAATTCCAAGTCAGGATTTTTAATTTTTCCTGAAGCAATTTTTCCCGCACTTATGTTGCTGCCTGTTCCAAAACAGGTCTTTTTTTCTCACATATTTTTCTAAAAACTTCTGCCTCTGAATTGTCTCCTCTTTCAGGTGGCAGCCTGTGATGATATAAAATTCTTTTACTGTTTTGCAACAGAGGTCTCAGAGTGAGTATCTCAACCAACTTTCTTTTAGAAGAATTAAGGTGAATTACTGTGAATGTCAGAACAGAAATTTTTTTTAAAAACTTTATCAAATGATAATAAAGTATGATACAAAATTGAAAATAAACTAGCTGATTTATTAAAATTGACTACTGCTGGTTAAGATTGAGGGAAGTCAGAACATTATCAGCATTTACTTTTTTTTTTTTTTTTTTTGAGATGGAATCTCACTCTGTTGCCCAAGCTGGAGTGCAGTGGCGTGATCTCAGCTCACTGCAACCTCCGCCTCCTGGGTTCAAGCCATTCTCCTGCCTCAGCCTCCCAAGTAGCTGGGACCACAGGCGCATGCCACCATGCCTGACTAATTTTTTGTAATTTTTGGTAGAGACGGGGTTTCACCGTGTCATCCAGGATGGTCTTGATCTCCTGACCTCGTGATCGTGATCCTCCCTCCTCTGCCTCCCAAAGTGCTGGTATTACAGGCGTGAGCCACCGCGTCCGGCCAGCATTCACTTTTACACAGTCCAGCTGTGTGCATTTTATTCACCTTGTTTGTCCATTCCCTCCCACTTAAAACAAGAGGTTAGAAGTAGGTGCAGCAGACATAGTACCAGGGACAATCGACCATAAATCCAGGAGTTCTAACAGTTAGCTTGGCAGTAGCTGAATTTGTCATAGACTTCAATAAGGTCAAACTACGAAGTTTGTTAACTCTCAGTTCAAAACCTGGCTCTGGACACGGTTTAGGGTAAGTATGAACAAGTTATGTCTCAGTTTTTTGATCAGTGAAAGTGAGCACAGTAACAGTACCCAATGCATGGAGATTTCATGAAGATAAAATAAAATAAGTTATATTTATGCATACCACCTGGTACATCTGAACACAACACATTTTCTGTGTTAATATTATTTTAAAATAAAATATCTTATTCTGTTACTCCAGTTTAGAGAGTAGTTAAAATAATTTCCTTGCTTAGAGTATCATTTTACTTGAAATCCTAGCACACCTTTAAAGAGAAGAGCACTGGGTTAGAATTCCAGCAATAGCCTGGCTTTCTTCTCCAAGTGGATAGGGCATCTCAAGGAAAGAGGTACAGGAAATTAATTAGTAGAGAGATGTCACAATTTAGATTGACATAAGTAATGTGTGACAAAGATACACCTAACTAGATATAGATGGCTTTCAGGCATGATTCTGTGAAAAAAAGTTGTTCATTCGTTAGCTACAATTATCCTCTGGGTCGACCAAGCTTCAGGGAGATTTCTTTAATGATTCCTAAAAAAAAAAATAGACATATATGAAAGTGATTATTTTATTATTTCTGAACCAATGCATGTAATTTACTAGATGGTACAAAAAATGCAATGATACATACATACATGCACCTATAACAGTGTGATATACCAATGTGTAGTTCTATTATTAGCTCCAAACCTTTGTCAGCAGAGAGTAGCTAAAATGTTTACCCAGGATCTATTATAAGTGTCACAATTCTGACTCTATCCAGGCATTTATTCTATCATCACTCTTTTTTTTTCTGAAATGTAAATCTACTTGTGTCTCATCTTGTCAACATCACATTAAAATCCTTGCTGAACCCAACACTTTTCTATTTCAGGGCTAAAACAACATCTATTGAATAACTAGTTTTTACAGCAAATCTCTTACAGTAGTCTAACTTTGTAAGAAGGTATAACATTTCACTTGTATAGTTAACAAAACTGGGATTTTTACAGGTTAAACTATTACATAAGGTTGGTAGGCTAATAAATATCAAAGCTACCTTAAATTCAGTCATTGCATCAATCTCATCTCCTCGGCAAAATAACTTAAAAT
Source organism: Mandrillus leucophaeus (assembly GCF_000951045.1). Classification (NCBI taxonomy): domain Eukaryota; kingdom Metazoa; phylum Chordata; class Mammalia; order Primates; family Cercopithecidae; genus Mandrillus; species Mandrillus leucophaeus. Next base: position 2,521,302 of record NW_012101932.1, on the reverse strand, counting down.
CACTTTCTATGAGAAGCATTATTTACCCCTTTTCATCATCCCTATTATGATTCATTCAGTAACTTAAAAACGTTTATTGAACACCTAATATATACTAGCTAATATTCTGGGTTCTGGAATACAGTGGTGGAAAACATAAGCAAGGTCCATATTGTTCTGAGATTTTAGCCTATTGGATAAAGGTGATAAGAAAGTAGATTAAAAAGTCAAGACTTGAACTATACTTTAGACCAAGCAGAACTAACAGACATGTACAGAAAATCCACCCAACAGCAACAGAATACACATTCTTCTCAAGTGCATATGGAATATTCTCTAGGGTATATCATATGTAGACCGCAAAAAATTAATAAGTTTAAGATTGAAATCAAATCAAGTATATTTTATGACCACTATGGTATGACATTAGAACTCAATAACAGGAAGAATCACGAAAAATTAACAAATATGTGGAAATTAAAGTATATGCTTCTGATTAACTATGGAGTCAAAGAAGAAATTAAAAGAGAAAGGAAAATGTCATGAGAAAAATATAAAACAAAAATTCAACAAACCAAAATTTATGGGATGTAGCAAAAACAATTACAAGTGGGAAGTTTTTAAAAATGATTGCTTAAATCAATAAATAAGAAAAAGTCCCCAATAAACAATCTAATGTGACAACTCAAGAAACTAGAAAAAAGGAACCAACTTAGCTCATAGAGGAAAGAACGAAGTAATAAAGATCAGAGCAAAATTAAAGGAAATTTAGACGAAAGCACAATTTAAAAGTCAGCAAAACTATTGGTTGTTTATTTTTAAGAGACAAACAAAATTGACAAACCTTTAGCTAGACTAAGAAAAAGAGAGTGAAGACTCAGATAAATAAAATAGAAAATGAAAGAGAAGACCTTACAACTGATAACACAAAATAAAAAGAATCTAAGAGAGTACTAAAAAAAGCTATATGCCAAAAATTGAACAAGCTAAAAAAAAGAATACATTTCTAAAAATATAAAACCCACCAGCACTGAATCATGAAGAAATAGGAAATCTGAACAGACCAGTAACAAGGAAGCTATTGAATAAGTAATAAAAAGTCTCACATCAAAGAAAAGCCCAGGAACAGATGGCTTCATAGCTGAATTTTATTAAACACTTAACAAAAAACCAGTACCAGTCCTTCTCAAACTCTTTCAAAAAACTGAAGAGGGGGGAATACTTCCAAACTTACGTTATGAGACCAGCATTACCCCAAAAAACTAAAAACAGAATTGCCATACAATTCAGTTTATATGGTTTGGATCTGTGTCCTCACAAAATCTCATGTTGAATTGTACTCCCCAGTGTTGGAGGTGGGTCCTGGTGGGAGGTGATGTGATTATCAGGGTGGATTTCTCATAAATGGTCTAGCACCATCCCCATTGGTGCTGTTCTCGTGATAGGGAGTGATTCTCAGGAGATTTGGTTGTTTAAAAGTGGGTTGCACCTCCGTCTCCTCCTTGCTTGGGTTCAGGCATATAACATACCTGCTCCCCCTTTGACTTCCATCATGATTGTAAGTTTCCTAAGGCCTTCCAAGGAGCTGAGCAGATGCTAGTGTGTCTGGAATTTATTCCTTCTGGTGGGTTCTTGGTCTTGCTGACTTCAAGAATGAAGCTGTGGACCCTCGCGATGAGTGTTGCAGTTCTCGAAGATGGTGAGTCCGGAGTTTGTTCCTTCAGATGTTCAGATGTGTCTGGAGTTTCTTCCTTCTGGTGGGTTCATGGTCTTGCTGACTTCAGGAGTGAAGCCACAGACTTTCGCGGTGAGTATTACAGCTCATAAAGGTAGTGCGGGCCCAAAGAGTGAGCAGCAGCAAGATTTATTGTGAAGAGCGAAAAAACAAAGCTTCCACAATGTGGAAGGTGACCCGAGCAGGTTGCTGCTGCTGGCTCCGGTGGCCAGCTTTTATTCTCTTATTTGGCCCCATCCACGTCCTGCTGATGGGTCCATTTTACAGAGTGCTGATTGGTCCATTTTTACAGAGTGCTGATTGGTGCATTTACAATCCTTCAGCTAGACAGAAGAGTTCTCCAACTCCCTACCTGACCCAGAAGCGCAACCCGCTTCACCTGTCACTAGCATCATGCTTCCTATACAGCCTGCAGAACTGTGAGCCAGGTAAACCTCTTTTCTTTATAAATTACTCAGTGTCAGGTATTTCTCTATAGGGATGCGAGAACAAACTAATACACTAGCAATCTCATTTTTGGGTATGCATTCAAAGGAATTGATATCTGTATGTCAAATGGATGTCTTTACTTCCATGTTCATTGTAGTATTATTCAGATTAGCCAAGATGAGGAAATAAGTGAAGTGCCCATCAATGAATGAATGAATTTAAAAATTGAATATATATGTATCTGTATCTCTCTCTCTATAGAGAGAGCTATATATAGAAATATTTATATATTGCTATATATAGAGATATATAGATATCTCTATATTTCTCTACATATATACCTATATATATATAGAGAGAGAGATATGGAGAGATAAATAGATATGAAGAGATATATATAGAGAGAGATGTATAGATATATATAGAGAGATATAGAGAGGTATATAGATATCTATATAGAGATATAAAGATATATATATAGAGATATAGAGATATAGATATATAAATGTATGTATAGATGGATATAGAAAGAGAGATATATAGATATTTAGAGAGATACATGTAGATATATAGAGAGAGATACATCTATGTAGATACATAGATATGTAGAGATATATCTATGTAGAGAGATACAGAGATATATAGAGATATAGAGATAGAGATATATAGATATCTATATATCTCTTTATATGTAAAGATATATACATCTCTCTATATATCTCTTTCCGTATATCTCTCTATATATAGATATCTCTATATATCTATAGTTAT
>NW_012101932.1:2483237-2512953 GCF_000951045.1 Mandrillus leucophaeus | reverse complement strand
AAAAAAGTAAATGACCAGAAATGGAGAAACATTTTAAATAATATATTAATATCTGGTATATAATTCAATGTCTTTCTGAAGATATATTTTGAACAGACAGTTAAGTGTTTAGAAGAAAGCAACTAACCATGTAAATATTGAAGGAAAAATGTTCCAGGCAGAGGGAATAACGAGTACGATATCTGAGATGGAAAAAAAAAAAAAAAACTTGTAATGTTTGAGTAATGACACAAAGTTCCGTTTGTATCTTAAATGAGAGGGAGAGGGACAGGAGGTAATACCAGAGAGATGGTGGGTTCAGGGTTCAGGTCTTACAGAGTCTTGTTGACCATTGTGTAAAGTATAAATTTCATTCTAAATGTAACTGGAAACTGTTAGACAGTTTTAAACATAAAAATGTGATGATTCTTCTCCTTTCATGTTCTAGCCACTTTTTGGAGAGTAAAAAAACATTGGGATGAGTTAGGTGGCTTTTTCAAAAATCTTGGAAATAATAATAGCTTGAATCAGGGTGGTATTGGAAGAAGTATGAGATTTCTCTGTAAATCAAATAGTTTTACTGTCAAGGCAGAGTTTGGGACTTGCTGAAGACATGTGGGTGGTAAGGAAAAAAGGTCTTATAAATAACTTTTTGATGAGCGGGGAGCATACATACACACATACTCTTGCACACACATACAAAATTTCTGAGTTGAATATTGCCTTTCTTAGTCCTTCCTTGGTGTAAAAATAAAAATTTGATTACTCGGTGAAAATTTTCTGAAGAGAATTCCATAGGAGAAGGAAGACCTCCAAAGAGAGTCCTCTGAGACTTAAAACAAAATATGGAAATAAAATTTACAATCAAATCAGCGACAGAAGTGTGTTAACAATTTTTTATACTTTTCTTGCAGCATTTTAATAGCATTTAATATGTTGCTTTGCAATATGAGTTTTATAAAATGAATATTATAAGTGATATCAACTATGCATAATTAAAATCTCAGAAAATGTTAAATATATAGGACACATTAATGTTCAGGAAGCCCTCTTTGGGAAAAACTGCAACAAAATTATAATGTATCACACTGTAATGTTTCAAACTGCAACAAAATTATAATGTATCACACTGTAATGTTTCAAATTTATAAATCTGAAATAAAATATACATAAACTACAGTTTCAATATGTAATGTGACAATTAGGAATAAGCATAGTGGTAATATCATAACACCTTTTCAGAAACCATGAATATTTCTTTATGTATACAGGTTGAGCACTCTAATACTGATTTCATTCCTGAGAGTGATATTAATAAGTAAAGGCATGATTGCTCTTTGTAAACTCCAATGCAAGTTAAGTGATCCATTTAATATAATAGATTTTGTAGACTTACCTGTTTGGACGACATCTGTTAAATAAGCATTACTTAGTGTTAGATTCCCTAAGGATAGTCAAAATAAAGAAGATAGAATATTCCTCTTTCCTTAACAATTTCAATGACGTTAGCATCCTAACCAGTGGGTTAATATCTATTAAGTGGGTTTCAGCATCTGTCCCTTCTTGAAGGATCCCATAAAATGCTGCTAGAGTAATTTTACAAACATAAAATTAAAAATAAAATTACAAAAAAACCACAAAACTTGCCTCTTTTTGTTGTTTAATAGAAGTTTTATTTATCTTGCTATATAATAAAGGACATCAATAATTTTAGATATAACTATGACTTTTAGATATAACTATGACAGAGCAGCGGCGGAAATGACTCAGAATCATTAGTTAACTATAAAGATGTATCATGTGAAAAATCAGTAGCAGATGGAGCACAGGGGGTATGATTTATTTAAATTTAGGGGAAAAATCTACAACTAGAAGGTAATGATTCAGAAAAGAAGACATTATTCTGAGAAAGCAAAAGAAAATAGCATATATTCAGATAACCAGTTTACTATTGCCCATTTATGGAGATGCAAAGAAGAGGGCAGCTGTTAACAGTTTATAGTTATTGTTTGCTTAGTTGTGAAGTTTTGGTCATTCTGTCTTAAGGTAACCTGTAGATACTATTTTGGGGGGATTTTTCCCCTTAAAAATAATTTAAAAGGTACACCTTACACACGTTTGTGTTCTCAGGCTAAATCAATACACGTGTTGTTAACAATCCTGAAGAAAATATGTATATATGCCACAATGTTGGACAAAGCCATGTCATTTGGATACATCTATGTTAAAAATGATCTGTTTTTTTTCCATAGAATAAAATAATTAATGGAAAAGTGAAGGTCAAGATATTTTCTTAAATTATGTATTTTATTTTGAATTAATTGTAGATTCTTATGCAGTTATGAAAAAATAATACAGAAAGACCACGCATACTTTTTACTCAGCTTTCTTAAAAGGTAACATCTTGGTGACTATAGCACAATATCTCATCCAGTATATTGACATTGATACAAACAACATACAGAACAGTTTTGTCACCAAAAGGATCTCTTTGATAGCTGCTTCTACCTCCTTCCCCTCTCCTCAGTGTCCTAACCCCTGGCAACCACTAGTCTGGTCTCTATTTTTAACTGTTGTTATACTAATAATGTTACAGAAATGGAATTATACAGTATGCAGCCTTTTGGGATTGGCTTTTTTCACTCATCACAATAGCCTAGAAATTCATCCAAACTGTTTTATGTGTGAATAGTTCATTTTTTTTTTAATTGCTGAGTAATATTCCATGGTATGGATATGTCACAGTTTGTTAACCATTCACTTGTCAAAGAAAAACCAGGCTGTTTCTAGTTTAGAGCACTTATAAATAAAACTTCTTAGCATTCATGGACAAATTTTTCTGTGAAAATAAGGTTTCATGTTTTTAGGAACCAATCTCAAGTGTACACACAAGTTTCATGGTAGCTGCTTGTTTAGTTTTATAAGAAAGTGTCAAATTGTTTTCCAAAGTAGCTGTATCATTCTTTATTTCCATCAGCAATGTGTGAGTGAGCCATTTTGTCTGTACCACTGACAGAATTTGGAATTATCACTTTTTTGTTTTTGAGGCGGAGTCTCGCTCTGTTGCCCAGGCTGGAGTGTAGTGGCACAATCTCAGCTCACTGCAACCTCTGTCTTCCGGATTCAAGCAATTCTCCTCTCTCAGCCTCCCGAGTAGCTGGGATTATAGGCGTGCACCACCATGCCTGGCTAATTTTTGTGTTTTTAGTAGAGGCGGGGTTTCATCATGTTGGCCAGGCTGGTCTTGAACTCCTGACCTTGTAATCCACCTGTGTCTGCCTCCCAAAGTGCTAAGATTACAGGCGTAAGCCACTGTGCCTGGCCACTATTTTTTATTTAAATCATTCTGATAATTGTATAGTTATATTTCGTGGTGGCTTTCATTTGCATTTGACTGATGATGTTGAAGATTGTTTCATGTGTTTGTTTGCTATCTGTATTTGTTAGGGTTTTCCAGAGGGAAGAAAAACAGTCGGATGCAAGTAGATATCTAAGAAGATACTTATTATGGGAAGTGACACATATGAGAATTGAGAAGTCCCAGGATATGCCATTGGCAAGCTGGAGAAGCAGGGAAGCCAGTGGCATAATTCCACCTGAGTCTGAAGGCATGAGAAATTTGGAGGAAGGGGATGCTGGTCTAAAACCTGGAGACAGAAGGCCTGAGAAGCACATGCATCGGTGTCTGAATGCAGAAGATCGATGTCTGAGCTCAAGAAGAGAGAGGGATAATTCATCCTTCCTCTGCTTTTTTGTTCTATTCCGACCCTCAGTGGACTGGATGATGGCTGTTCACGTTGGTGAGGGCAGATCTTCTTTACTCAGTCTACAGATTTAAATGGTATTTCTTTCTGGAAACATCCTCAGAGACATACCTAGTTGTGATACAGGACGGGGGCAGGGAAGTGCTGGGTAGAGAAAGTCAGGTTCCCTGGCGAGGGCTCCACCCTCAGGACTGGGCCCATGGACCTAGGTGAGGATAGGCACTCCTGTTTTCATGCCCAACTGTTGTAACATCTAAGAACACCCTGGCCTGCAACACCCACATCCTGTGACTATAAAAACCCCGAGACCCTAGCGAGCACAGACACAAGTGGCTGGATGTCGGGAAGAACACACCAGCAGAAGAATACAGCAGCAGAAGAACACATCAGCAGACACTGGCAGGCCATCTATGGCGGGACAACGCGCAGCTCGTCCAAGGGCGGTCGGAGGCGAGCCTGGCTGCTGGGCGGCCCAACCCCAGGAGAAGACCACCTTCTCACTCCATCACCCTTCTGGCCTCCCCTTCCACCTCTCCGAGAACTACCACCACTCAATTAAATACCTTGCACCCATCCTCCAAGCCTACATGCGATACGACTTTTTCCAGTAGGCTAAGGCAAGAACCTCGGGATACAGAAAGCCCTCTGTCCTTACGATAAAGGCAGAAGATCTAATTGAGCTGATTAACACAAGCTGCCTGCGGACTGTTAAACTGAAAGACACACACTGTAACACACGTCCACTGGAGCTTCAGGAGCTGTAAACAGTCAACTCTAGACGCTGCCGTGGGGTGGGGCCAGAGCCCACGCTCCCCGCGACCTGCCCGTCAGCTTGCTCCCCTAGCGGTTTGAGCTGCTGCAGCAGAGCACCGAAGAAGCAAGCCACACCCCACCACAAACCCTGCGAGGGGGATAAGGGAACTTTTCCTGTTTCAACTGGGACTTCGCCCAGGATTCCGGAAGGTGAGTGCAAATGTGAAACTGTTGGGTTGCCTCTTTTCCAAAACCCTGCCACCTGTCTCTCCTTCCTCCAGGTAAGAGTCTCGATTTCCCCTGACGGAGTTTTGAAAACTATGCCCAAACTGGTGAAAATCCCTAAACTTCGTCTCTTTTACTCTCACAGTTTGAAATGGTTCTTATCTCTTCCTTTATAATGTTGAGTTTTGCTACAGTTTTGAAAACCGCTGTAGCTACTTCAATTGTAGCCAACGAGAAACTAAATGGGATATATTTATTACCTCATAATATAAAAAAACTGATAGAAAAGTGATAAAAGCATAACAAAGCAGTTAAGGACAAAATCTTCCTTTTTTCTCAAGAATAGAAATTCTTGAGAAATTGTAAATAAACAGAAAATAGATTTAAAAAGGAAAATATGCTACTAACAATGCAAAAAAGAAATTAGGCGGGTGTGGTGGCAGGCAGCTGTAATCCCAGCTACTGGGGAGGCTGAGGCAGGAGAATCGCTTGAACCTGGGAGACGTTGCAGTGAGCCAAGATCACATCACTGCACTCTAGCCTGGGCAACAGAGCGAGACTCCATCCCCCTGCAAAAAAAAAAAAAAAAAAAAAAGGAAAGAAAACTCAGGTCCCCTATGTTAACCTAAAACACAATCTGTATCTAAATGAAATCTTCAGGTGATTCACATACATTAATGTGAATGTTATAAAATTTTTAAAAAATTATTTACCAATGACAGAACAATTATAGTGACATATTCAACTGCTCTGATATCCACGTATTAAGATAATTTTTAAATAATAAAAAATGAACATTTGTGGAATGAATGAATGAACAGATAAGAAGGCTAGTTACAGAGAAAATAGAGTAGGGAAGCAATGATTTCCCTATTCACTCAGCAGGTTTACTCACCCCTGACCCTGCTCTCCATAGTTAGTCTCCAGTCAGACTCTCTGCTCCATTTCCCTTGTAACATAAATTACAAAGTCCTTCTACTTTCTCTAATCAAAACCTATCTGTGCACCTGAGTCCTGATGCTTTGGCAGGAGAAAACCCCATTTTATCTGTCTTTATTAGGATTTAGCAGAGGAGGGTATGCTAGGCACTGCTTTGTGGTTCCCTTGATCATTCCTAATTGAAAGTGAAACTTTGCATATATTGAGAGTGACTTCAGATGGAAATGGGAGAACTATTCTGGACAGCAGGAATCGGGAGGCCAAGTTGCTTTGGGTAATTTCTTCACCATGATTATGCAGAACTAGACTATGTTACAGCTTTCTGTTACCTTGCAAGTTGTTATCTGCCAAAGGGGGAAGAGAGGGAGATAGCCCTTGATAACCCATACTCATTTTGTCACAGATGATTTTGAATTCATCAGCCATATGGAGAAGTTATATAAATATTTTTAAATTTATTTATTATTATTATACTTTAAGTTCTAGGGTACGTGCTGTCTCTTATACACATCTAGATGTGTATAAGAGACAGATTTTATTCTCTTTGAAGCAATTGTGAATGGAAGTTCATTCATGATTTGGCTCTGTGTTTGTCTGTTATTGGTGTATAAGAATGCTTGTGATTTGTATAAATTTTGACACAAGGGAATATGGAGCAATACCCTCTGGAACAGATGTCATAGTGAATGTCAGAAGATGTCAAGAGCCCTTGAGGGTTGTAGAATTTGTGACGGAAATTAGGTGCTTCTGTGTTAAATGATATACCACTTTGAGATAAGTATAGTTTTCTAAACTATATAATTCTTTGACTCTTCTGTGGTACAGCAGTGCTAACAGTTCATAGTAATGGTAAAGGGATCTGAGGTGCTGGTAGTAGAATATTGTGGTAAATTGAATTGCTCAAGTATTCAGCCCCAAAGGTCCTTTGGTCATTGAGATATCTAGATCATTATGATGAGTTCTACATCACCCGAAAGTGAGGATACTAAAGCCATGTTGAGGTAGCACAATTTATCTCAATAACTTTTAAATCCTTTAATAGGTCTGCTCTAAATATACCAGTTTTATTTTTTAAAGACCAATTATACTAAATTTTATTGTTCACATAATAGTAGACTCTGGACAAAGTGAAGACAATTAGGACAAGGACAACCCATTTAAACTCCTTCACAAACATTGATTTCTAGTGGTTTGACACATCAAAATGCCAACTTATCTGAAGATGAAAAGGCAGGAAATATATTTGGATTTATGCCTACCAATGTAAAAAAATGTTGATGTGACAATTTACTTAATTCTCACAGTAATTCACAAAACACAAAATCAAACTTTTTTGGTGCGATTTTCTGGAATCTGGATTTGGGGGTTGTGATAATTGAGAAGTATTGTTTTTAAAAAAAGTTCAGTGCTCAGAAACAAATCTTTTCTTATTTTAACGCATCAAGATAAAAAAAATTCATTTAAAAAAGCCAATCATTGCTCTAAGCAGAAAAATAAAACAGAATTTTACCACACTTTTATAACAACCAGCTAATGTTTTATGCATGTGAAATGTAAAAAATGTATAAATGTGCACAATATCTCTTAGAAAAATAAGGCCTTAGAGAAAATGATATTGAAAGTATTTACTTGATAAATATTATATATGAAACCTATGTTAAAAAATTAAACCACTTTCAATGACGTTCTATGGTGAAATTACATCTGGAAACTGAACTTGAAAGGTAAATAGATCGATTTAGTTGCTTCTCTCTTAACTCAAAGGTAAGGCCATTCTCTTTGAAAGGGCTCTCTTTTCCAGCTACTGTCCTCTTATTAATGCTTTTTGTAGGCATATTACACAGATGCAGCCTGACGTGTCTGCACATTATTATCTGGCTCTCTAATCACTGGTAACACTAGGAAAATTTTATAGTTGGCACAATAGACAGTTTTTTTACATGAATTGTTTCTCTATTCTATTTCAGTTATTAAGAGACAGATAAACCATTCTCCTTGGTGTCAATCTCAATAACCAGTTAAGAAATAACTCTGCATTGGAAGAGCTTGTAAAATTTCTACTAAGTAGTGCATTCTTTAACTGCATTGAGTTAATTTGAGTAGACCAGATATACTCCTGAAAGTTCACCTTCAGGATAAGAAAATATAGTGTTCTGAACTATATAAATCTTTGACTTTTCTAAACTACACCAATGCTAAATGTTCATGGTAATAGGAGAGGGATCTGGGGTAGTGGTAGTAGAATATCGTGACAAATTGAAGCGCGGAAGCACACTGGCCCCAAAGGCCCTTTGGCTTTTAAGATAAATGGAAATAAATAAATAAATAAATAACTTCATATACATGTTCTAAAGTTGATCAATGCAGGATAAAAAAGTTGATTTGACAAGATTCACAGCATTTGGAGAGACTGCCACAGGTCAAACTGGAAACACAAGCGGAATAGAGTAGATGCAATGCAGCTGAGTCAGCCGGACATTTAGGCCAATAACTATTTCAACACATTTTAAGCAACCAACTTCAATGACTTGGTAGCTCTAGTTCATCATTCTACATGCACTGAAGATTTAAATTTCAAAATGTAAAAAAAAGAAATACCCTCAGAAGAGGAAAATAGGTTGTAGAAAGTGTTTTATAAATATATATTTTATATGCCTGCATAAATTCGGATATTATTCTGTAGGAAAGATGTCCATTAGTGTAGTTCAAGAGGTCTTTATATTAAAGAACAAATTGATTCTATTATAAACACTAAAGGTCATTTCATCTGTACAAGAAACAAATATGCATATATTTATGTAGCAGTGTCACTTTTATCAACAAAAACACAGCTATTATCACTAGGTTAAAAATAGGTTTTACTGGTCAGAGATGTTATTAGAATTTATTTTGCAAAATTAAAAATACACAACTATGTTTTATATTCACAAGAAAAAAGTTGTTCAGCATGCGAATGTGAATAGAGTTTAAATTCTAGAGTAAGGAAAAATATCAAAACTTTATAAATTTTCTGGGATGTAATTTAATTACTGTGTCACTTTGGAAAAGCAGATTCAGGCCAGGCGCGGTGGCTCACGCCTGTAATCCCAGCACTTTGGGAAGCCGAGGCAGGCAGATCACGAGGTCAGAAGATTGAGACCATCTTGGCTAACACGGTGAAACCCCGTCTCCACTAAAAATACAAATAAACAAAACAAAACAAAACAAAAAAAGCCAGGCGTGGTGGCGGGCGCCAGTAGTCCCAGCTACCCAGCTACCCAGCTACTCAGGAGGCTGAGGCAGGAGAATGGCTTGAACCCAGGAAGCGGAGCTTGAAGTGAGCCAAGATTGCGCCGCTGCACTCCAGCCTGGGCGATCCAGCGAGACTTCTCAAAAAAAAAAAAAAGAAAAAAAGAAAAGGAAAAGGAAAAGAAAGAAGAAAAACAGACTCGCAGAACAAACAGTTACAACGTATTCTCATAATACGTCAACTCATATATTTACCATTTTTCTTCTTTTGTTTTCACTTGGAGGTTTCTTCAACTGAAAGAGCTGCCCTCCTGTTCCAAAACCTGCAGAGACAGGATTAGACATCCTGTATGTCCAACCAACGGGTACTATGATGCCAGAACTGCTGAAGTTAAGTGCAGATGTTATTTGAGCTGCCAAGCTTGCACTAAGATTTCTGAAGGTTTATTTATTTTTCCAAATCCAAATGTGGACTTGCTGGTACTTTTTCTGCCAGTAACTGAGTGGAATGTGTACCACACTAAGCCCTAGAAACAGCTGAAACCCTGCTACCAGCTGAGGCTGCTAAGTGTTGGGGTGAAAGCGGCTTCATTTGCATGTTGCTGAAAAGGGTGGGTCTGGTCATAACTGCATGCATTCTGCCACCTCTTGGCTTCTGTTTTCAGGCTTCAAACACATTTATAGCATTTCCCAACATTTTTCTGTGCTGAAGACATTGTTCTTTGAATACCTTTACCTGTTTAATAATGGACCAAGGTCGCACAGCCAAAGCTACAAATGTTCATATATTTTCTGTGCAGCTCTTGATAAATCTTGCAGGGTTATACGAGAACTAATTGCTTGAGTGGCAAGAAGGTTCTTGCGCCAGTTATTCGATCTGTTGTCTGTTCTTTTGAAGCTACCCCTGAAACTTCTGAGCCATGATTGTGAAATAGTCTGCAGAAGTTGTATCTTCATTTTGAAGTCCTGGTAGTAGTCTCCAGGTTCTGAGAGCTATGTCTGCTTCATTTAACTCCTGAGCAATTTCTATTTTCAAATTGTTGATATTGAGGAATTTTTCTCTCATCCACTGGCAGTCAATGGCAGAAGCTGCTCTGCTACCTTAATATCTTCTTACACTTTTATCATTGCTTTAATATTTTCCTTTTTATTTCTATTTTCTGTTTATTTACAATTTCTCAAGAATTTTTATATCCTGACATGTGGAAGATTTTTGTCCTTCAGTGGTTTATTATCCTTTTATCACTTTTCTATCAGTCTTTTATATTATGAGGTAATAAATATACCCCACTTAGTTCCTCATTGGCTACAGCTGAAGTAGCTACAGCGTTTTCAAAGTCATACCCATAACCTGCCCGTGTCTTGATGTTGTGTCTGTACTTTGGGAGAGCAAACTGACCAAGCCAGGAATGACTTTTCTTAGAGAGACATTTGCTGATGTGTTTGTAGTGGTTATTGTTCTACCCAAATTATTTGGAGTAAATCCCATGGGAGCTGCTAGAGTTGATGTTGAAACAGGAAAGGTTCCCTTGTCCCACCACCTATGATGGGGGTGTGGCTTGCTTCTTCAGTGCCTCCCGGCTCAAATCTCAAGGGAAGCAAACAGACAGGCAGGCTGTGGGGCTCTGACCCCACGGCAGTGTCTAGGGGTGAATGTTTACAGCTGAAGGCCCAGTGGGCATGTGTTACAGGGCGCTCTTTTAGGTCTATAGGTGGCTTGTGTTAAGCAGATCAATTAGATCCTCTAACTTGTCGCAAGGACAGAAAGACTTTCTGTATCTCAGGGTTTCTTGCTTGGTGTACCGGGAGAATCCGATCACATGTGGGCTTGGAGAATGAGTGCAAGGTTTTATTGAAGGGAAGTAGCTCTCAGAAGATGGGGAAACCAGAAGGGAGATGGTTTTCCCCTGGAGTCAGGCCACCCCATGCTTGGCAGCCCCAGCTCTCCTCCGACTGCCCTGGAAAAGTCCACCTCATCCCACCAGTGGATGGCCTGCCAGCGTGCCCGTGCCTGTAGGTGTGCTCTTCTGCCAGCGTGCTCCTCTGGATGACTAGCTGCTTGTGTGTCAGCCAGCGAGGGTCTCGGGTTTTTATAGGCCCAGGATTGGGGCCTGGTGGGCTAAAGTGTTCTTAGGAAATGCAACAAAAATGCCTGTCCTCACCTTCAGTGGGGGTGAAACCCTAGTAAGGGACCACACCCTCCCTTACCAAGCACTTGCCTTCCCCCTTCTTTATCATTTAAGGGGACCACACTCTTCCCATCCCAGCACTCCCGTATCAATGTCAGAGTGGATGAAACAAGACCACCAGCTAAGTAGAAGTAAGAGTTAAAGCAAATGGTGCAGCATTTGCTATAGGCCTATTGAATCCTGAACTGGTACCTGTTAACAGCTGTAGTCACTGTGGCTGGCATTCCCAGAGTTAATCCAACAGTTACAGTTATCACCATCTTGTATTTGTTCCTTCTAAAGTGAAACCAGTAGCAGGCTTATATACAACATGTCCCGTTCAAAAACCTCTGAAAGAGCAAATGCAGATGCTGAAATTGCAACTGTAGAATTTCATCATAAGCCCCTTTGAGGAGACTCAAATAGAGCAAAAGCAGAGCTTGGTTCTTAGGAGTCTATTCAATATATATTTACTCTTTGAATGATTATACCTTGGAGAAGAGGTATTGGCAACCACCTCTGTCGTAGTTGTGCCCATCAAGTGAATTACTACGGTAGTGGAGCCTATGTCTGGGTCCTGACTGAGCTGACTGTGGACTTGGCTGGATTCTGGGCCTGATGCTACTAGTCAGCTGCAAGAGGACTGAGATGTTTGAACACCTCAAAGCTCAAACATCACCTATTTCTAGACCCAGCCTAGCTGGGATCTTCTCACCCCAGCAGAATCTGGAGCACATCTTAATTTTATTTTGTATCATACTTTACAGGTAAAAATTTAATTTAACACAGGTATTATCTAAACTTTAGTATTTTTGTATATCCAATTGTGAGTTACCATTAGACATACATAATGTGTTCATTTTGTTGAAGCTGTATAGAGCTCTCTTTTTTAGTTGACAATATATTTTATTTTATCACATAATGTTTAGCGAAAAGTTTTCTTACTGGTTGGTAATTTTCTTCCTTTTTTTCCTCCATACTTACATTTTGATGTGAGAAAGCATTTTATTTGATGTTTCAGTCTTTATAGAAGTATGCTAACAGTCTTAAAGTTCATTTTAGTCATAGTTTACTATAAATATCACTGTTGTTTCTTGTGTTCTTATATTTTTGTCTCTATCCTCTGTTATAATGTATTTTAACAAGTGGGTTTAGCACTTGCTAATGCAGATTAATATGCAAATATCATTTCCTATTATTAGTCTCTTTGTTTATATAATTACATACATTTTTAAGTAATTAGAGCAGAGCTAACATTGTTCATCTGTAAAACATCAGTGAGCTAGTTTTTCCAGTAAACAATTGAAGTTTGACTTGATAGACTGATAACCGCAGTAAGCATTTTAATATTTTTGGGACTTAATTTCCAAACAAAGGCTTTTCAGACAATACTCTATGTTTGTGTGCATATCAATAGCTTTACATATTTATTGGAAAAAAATCTGTTTTTTTAATGAGTTTGGATGCTTGAAGCTTTAGCTTTGGATGTCAAGTACTAGTTTTATGCTCTCATAAATAGTTTTCTCTATAAATAGTTTTCCTGAACCTCAGTTTTATTCTCAGCAAAAATGGTAACCGTAATATTCATCAGAAAGGAGTATTAAAATATTAAATTAGATAATATTTATAAAACATCCAGCAAAGGGTTTGACATTCAAGGTAACTTATGTAAATTTGTGATCCCTCAGTTCCCACTTTTTATGTAAACTGAATCTCTCTTAAATTATACATTTGATTTTCTTTGTTGTGAAATATAAGGCTATATTAATACTATTCTCAGATTAGTAGAGTAAATTTTTTTTAGTAACCTTTTTTTAAAATTTCTACAATGGGATACATTTCACTCTTTGCTATTTTTCCTTTCCCAACAAAAATGGATTATATGAACTGCTATTTTAATGTTTCTTAGCTATATAATAGGTATTCCTTTTAATAGAACACAGTAAATATAAAGAGTTCACCTTAAATTATAGTTTCTTAGTTTTCAAGAAATTCTTTCCATCTGGAACACATTGTATTTTCTTCACTAAATGTTAGTAAAGATTAATGAAATTAGCATTTATCTAATAAAAGTGATCTTAGTTGCAAAGCACTAGTAACAAAAATAAGAATAAGTTCAGTTGGCTTGAAGAATAGTTTGATTCAACTTAAGAACATCTATTGGCTGGGTGCGGTGGTGCACACCTGTAATCCCAGCACTTTGGGAGGCTGAGGTGGGTGAATCACAAGGTCAAGAGATCCAGACTAGCCTGGCTAACATGGTGAAACACTGTCTCTACTAAAAATACAAAAATTAGCCAGCCATGGTGGCGCCCACCTGTAATCTCAGCTACTTGGGAGGCTGAGGCAGGAGAATCACTGGAACCCAGGAGGTGGAGGTTGCAGTGAGCCGAGATCATGCCACTGCACTCCAGCCTGGGTGACCGAATGAGACTGTCTCAAATAGTAAATAAATACATAAACAAACAAACATTTATTGAGCATCTAATATGTATACCTGCCCTGCACCAGGTTCTAGAGACATCAATAGAGAAAACAAAATCTATCTTGTGAAGCTTCCAAACTATTTGTGGTGGGTGGAATAGAAAATCAACAAATAAACAATGTATCAAGTCATAACAAGAGCTTTGAAGCAAAATAAAGTTGGACAATGAAAGAAAATATATCTAATGTGAGTGGGGACAGGGTGTTGATTATATACGGAAGCTAACTCTTCTCTATAAGGAGAGTGAATGAAGTGAGACAGTAAGACATGACAGTATTTTCTGAAACTTATTCGGTCAATGGAAGCAGCAGGTACAAAGGCCCTAAAATGAAAAGTGTTTCTGTGTGTGTGTTAGAGAAACAGAGAAGAAAGAGCAATGGCAGGGGAAACATGGTGTCTCAGTCTGTTTTATGCTGCTATAACAGAATACTATGGAATGATTAATTTTTAAAGAAACTTATTTCACCCATGGTTCTGGAGGCTGTAAAATCCAAGAATGATGGACCACATATGGCAAGGGCCTTCTTGCTGTGTCATCCAATGATGACATTGTCATCCAATGGTGAAAGGCAGAAGGGCAAAAGAGCATGCATGGGTAGAGGAAGAATAGGGGGGCTAAACTCCTTCTTTTATTAGAAATATACTTCTGTGATAATGGCATTTATCCATTCACCTCTAAAAAGTCCTACCTCCCAACATTGTTTTATAGGGAATTAAACTTCTAATACATGAACTTTGAAGAACACATTCAGTCCATAGCATTCTGCCCAGATCCCCAAAATTTTTGTCTTTCTCACTTGCAAAATACATTAATTATTCCCAATAAACCCAAAGTTTTAGTTCCAGCACCAACTCAAAATTTCAAAGTCTAAAGTCTCATCTAAACTAGATGAAGGTGAGACTCAAGACATGATTTTCCCTGAGACAAATGATCCCCAACCAAGAGCCTGTGAAATCATAAAAAAATGATTGACTTTCAATATATAGTGATGAAGTAATAGGACCCAACTAAGTCCAAAATCCAACAGGAAAGATGATATTAAATCTTAAAGCTGAAAAAGAATCTTCTTTGAGATTTTATTATCTCCATATCCCACATCGTGGGCACACTAGGGCTGGGGTTGTGTGCTCCAGATCTCAGGCAGCTCTACTCCTATTGTTTTGCTGGGCACAGTCTACCCAGAAGCTCTCACAGGTTGGAGTTTCATGATTGTGGCCTTATCAGAGCCGCATGCTGATAGTACTATGGTTTTGTGATTTCAAGGACTTCCCCACTACCACAACTTCACTAGACATTGTCTTCACATGGGCTCTCTGCAATGGCTCCACCCTTGTAACAAGTCTGTGCCTGAGGCCCCAGACTGTTTGAAACACCTTTGAAACCTTGGTAGAGGCTGACATGCCCACAGCTCTTGCATTCTGTGTGCCTGCAGAGTTAGCACCATGTGGACTGTCTTAGTTCATTCATCTTACTATAAAGAAATACTTGAGGCTGAGTAATTCATAAAGAAAAGAGGTTTTTTGGCCTATCACTCTGCAGACTGTACAAGAGCATAGCTCTGGCATCTGCTCAGCTTCTGGTGAGGGGCTAAGGCTGCTACAATTCATAGTGAAAGGTGAAAGGGAAGTGAAGGGGAGCTAGCGTGGTGAGAGAGAAAATGAAAGAGCAAGTGGGAAGGGGCAAGGCTCTTTTAAACAATCAACTCTTGGCAGAACTTTTGCAGAGTGAAAACTAAGTCATAACCATGAAGATAGTGCCAATCAGATCCACTCTTATGATCCAGACACCTCACATTAGGCCCCACTTCTAACACTGGGGATAAAATTTCAACATGAGGGTTTGAGGGTCAAATATCCAAGCTATAACATGAACCCAACCAAGCATTACAGCTTGTAACTTTTGGAGCAGTAGGTCAAGCCACATCTGAGCTCACTTGGGCCACAGCTGAGAAAGCTAAAAGTGCTCTGCTACAATTTGGGGAGCAGAGTGAGTTTTGATGTGGCTCAGGGCAGTGAAACCTGAGGTCCCATGGACACCCCTCTGGAATCCTTGTCCTCAAGGTTTAGCTTGCTTCGAAGATGTCTGAAATGCCTTTGGGGTCTTTCTCCCATTGTCTGATGAATGAAACTTAGCTCCTTTCCATCCATATGAGTCTCTTTAGCAAAATGGTTGCTGGACTACACACTTAGGGTATCTGCCAAACATACGTTTTTATTTTTCACAAGTCCAGTCTGAGACTTGTAGTGGTAATAAATTAGAATTGAAGTCATCAGTATAAAATCATGTTTAGTTTAACAGAAACACAGATGATTACATATAGAAACAGATATGTGTAGATACCGAGGTTAGCATAAATACATACATACATTTCCTTGCTCTATCAGCTGAGAGGACTTAGAATCAATGATACACCACTAGCAACGAGTACATCTAGCACCCAGATTTTGGTTTCTAATACTGTTCTCCAATAAGAGGAGCCAGGGTGACTGGGCACAGTGGCTTATGCCTGTAATCTCAGCACTTTAGGAGGCCAAGGTGGGCAGATCACTAGGTCAAGAGTTCGAGACCAGCCTGACCAACCTGGTGAAACCCGGTCTCTACTAAAAATACAAAAATTAGCCAGGCATAGTGGCACACACCTGTAGTCTCAGCTACTCAGGATGCTGAGACAGAAGAATTGCTTGAACCTGGCAGGCAGATGTTGCAGTGAGCTGAGATCATGCCATTGCACTCCAGTCTGGGTGACCAGTGAGGCACCATCTCAAAATAAAAAGAAAAAAAAAAAAAAAAAGGAGCCAGGGCTCTTTGGAGAAATACCTGATTCTAGGCCTGGAACAGGACTGGAACAGGAAACACACAAGATAAAGCTGAAGTATTCTGTAGTACCAGAAAGTAAGAAAATATTCAATACACACACACACACACACACACACACACACGGTATATAAAAATGAAACAGAAGCCAATTGAAGAATTACCAGTGGCTATTGTGAAACATTTTAAATTAAATAAATAAAGTAGTATTATATAATAACACACCACCTGAAGTGAATGTTAATGAGTCCATACTTATTTTAAAAATAAATAAATGGGGAGAAGAGACAAATATCTTGTACAGAGAAATTCCAAATTGTGTAAATATAAGGAGATAGAGGTTAACTGCCCACCATGACTTTTTTCCCAAATAGCACAGTATGAAAAGGTAAAGAAAAGAGTATATTTTCAGTGAAGAAACCTGAAAAACACTAAGTAAAGAGATCAAGGTCAACCTCAAAAGTGACGAATCACATTTATAATCTACATCTTTGACAAAATGAGATAAAGATAATAATCCATCACCTTGGTCTTCTTCTCCCAAACCCATGACCCCAGTCTATCCATGAGAAAAATATCAGACAGATTCCAATTGATTAGCATTTTTCAGAATATCTGATCAGGGCTCATCAAAACTGTCAAGGTCTTCAAAATAAGAAAAGTCAGAGAAACTGTCCCAGCCATAAGAAACCTAAGGATGTATGATGCCTAAAGGTCATGTGTGGGATCCTGGAACCTAAAAACAACATTAGATAAAAACTAAGGAAGTCTGAATAAAGCATGAACTTTAGTTAATAATAATGCATCAATATTTGTTCATTGGTTGTGAAAATGTACCATACTAATGTAAGATGTTAATAACAGCAGAAACTGGTTACAGGTTATATGGGAATTCTCTGTACTACCTTGAAATTTTTTCCTGTAAATATAAAACTGTCCTGAAATTTAAAATTTATTCTAAGATAATTTAAATCCCTATGCTTAAACAAAACAAAACAAAACATTATTATCCCTTCAAATTTGAGTCAGGGGGTCTAAGCCAATTCATTGTAATGACAGGATATTCAATGCATATTAATGCTAAAAGAGAACATTGTACAAGTAGTTCACCCCTTTAACCTAAACTAATTTCTTAAGAATCCAGAACAGACTGTCTGGATGGCAATGCAATGACAGTCTTGGAATGTAGAAACATCTGGATGGTCATTTTCTATCTTTTTATATTCTGCCTCTATAAATCCCTGACTTTGAAGATTTGAAGTAAAATAGCATCAAAATATTCTGAAGAAAAACACATTCATAATATATTAAAATAGAAAGTTTATCATTCACTTGGAAGAAAGCATTTGTCATCAACCTAGCAATTGCAGTATTTACTATTGAAATCTAATCTTTAATGATTAAAAAAACACTTTCATAATTCAGGCCTGTAGATATTTCTTTCGTTAGTGAAATCCTTTGAATGCCCTAAATAATTGAGTGTTCAGAAGCCAGCAACTCAAATTGAAGTTAGAAGTGTTGTTTGTACAGGTGGTTTGCCTACTGGGAGTCTAAATTCTTACTGTTGTTGTCCATATCAATTATTCTGAGACTTTGTCTGTTTAGTGTCTGCCAGTTTTTATAACAACAGAAGACTCTATTCAAAAACTGCTGACATGACATTTATCAAATTATCCTAAGAGTGAAATTCTGTTTCTAAATAAAAGAACCATGAGTGAAAGTAAATGCTTGGATGGTTAAATATTAAGTCACCGAAATGAGTTTCTCAGATTTAAACATTTAATATGTATTAACTAAAATTAGTAGTAATATGCTATTTGCAGATAGTCCTTTCTGAAACACTCATTTTTAAATAAGGAACAACATTTAAAACACTTTTTCAGATTTCAAATTTTATTTTTTTGCCTCTGGTGTGAGAAATTTTGATTCTTCTGAATCCTGAATTCAAACAAACAGCAGAAGTATTTTTCTTTGAAATGTATGTAACTTAGTTTTTAAGTGTAATTATCAAATTAGATCTCATATACACAGAAGAACATACAGAAGACTAATATCTAGAGGAGAATTATTGAGTACTTCTTAAGTAGAGATTCTTTAAAGTTTGGCTTCGAGGATGAAATTGACAGAAACTGACAAAAGTCTGTCATTTTCACTGGTTTTTACACTCTCAAGGACTTTAGTCCTCTCAAGGACTAAATAGTTGCGTGCCTACTTCAGTATCCTTCTTCATGTCTTTATAGTTCATAATCAATAATTTTGATCGTTATCATCTCTAATTTCTATTAATGATGTTAATATTTTATGATGCTATTTGGACTTATTTTTAATAATATGTATTTTCAAAAGTTGAAACATTTCTTGGTGTAACAAAGTGAAAATCTCATTATGTGTTTTATATGTTGAAATCCTGATATGGTTTGTCTCTGTGTTACCACCCAAATTACATCTAGAGTTCTAATTCCCACAGGTTGGGGGAGGGGCCTGGTGGGAGGTGATTGGATCTTGGGGTCGAACTCTCCCTTTGCTGTTCGTGAGATAGTGAGTGAGTTTTCACAAGATCTGGTTGTTTAAAGTGTGTGGCACTTCCCTCTTTGCTCTCGCGCGCTCTCTCTCTCTGTCTCTCTCTGTCTCTCTCTCTCTCTCTCTCTCTCTCTCTCTCCTGCTCTGCCATGGTAAGATATGCTTGCTTCCTCTTCACCTTCTGCCAGGATTGTAAGTTTCCTAAAGCCTCCCCAATCCATGCTTCCTATACAGTCTGCGGTACTGTGAGTCAACTCAACCTCTTTGTTTCATAAATTACCCACTCTCAGGTAGTTCTTTATAGCAGTGTGAGAATGGCTTAATACAAATCCAATCAGTTATTTTAAGTATAACTGTATGTTTTTACAAAAAAAATTGTCATATTTGGTGATGATTGTAATGTTGTGAACTTTTTTTAAAAAAATAAGAAATTTAAAATTGAGAAGCATTTTAATAATTGATTTTACTATTGATCATGTGTTCATAGAAAATGAGGTAAAATATTTTGATTCTTTTTTTGCTTTAACATAAATCCCACAGTCTAATAATACTGAATATATTTTATCATAATTCTAATCTTTGAGAATAATTTGGTGTAATAATTTTATAGTTGGAAAAAATAACTTTTAAAATATATTTTTAGTATATTGTCATTTTATACTTTTTCCGTCTTGAGACTTTCAAGAACAAATCCCATTTAAAGATTTTTCACATATCGTTAGGATGAATTTAATGTAAAATGCCAATTTTATTATTAATTTATTTATTTTGAGATGGAATCTTGCTCTGTTGCCCAAGCTGGTGTGCAATGACACAATCTTGGCTAGCTGCAACCTCCGTCTCCTGGGTTCAAGTAATTCTCCTGCCTCAGCCTCCCAAGTATCTAGGATTACAGGTGTCTGCCACCATGTCCAACTAATTTTTGTATGTTTAGTAGAGACAGGGTTTCACCGTGTTGACCAGACTGGTTTTAAACTGCTGACCTCAAGTGATCAGCCCTCCTTGGCTTCCCAAAGTGCTGGGATTATAGGAACCATCACACCTGGCCCAAAATACAAATTTTAATGCCTCAAAATTTCATAAAGAGAAGCAAAAACCAAAATCACAAAAATAACAATTGATTTTTAATGTTAAGTCTTTTGAATTTCACCGAAGTTTGAGTTTTGGAGTACTTCATAAATAATGTCAGATACTGTCCTATGTGCTTTACATTTATTATTTCAATAAATCATCATGTAGTCCCATTTCACAAATGATATCAATGAAGGTCATAGAGACTATGAGGTTCATCCAAAATAGAGGAGAATTATTGTTAGTTTTTATGCTCAATTATGAGCTATAACCCCATAAATGTGGATTCAACATACACTGTCTCAATTCAGACATTAAAATAGCATTTTAATTGTTACAATAAAGGGTTTGAATTTTTCCACAAATACACAAGAATTTAATTGATTGAAAATATTAACATTATTAAAGAAATGATTTGGTTAGGATTTACTGGTGGGATGAGAATGACTCAACCAGAAAATAATAGAATAGGATAAGACAGAGGTTGTAGAAAGTAGTGGTCATCACTCATCAGAGCGCGGGGCATGCAAAGTGCCCACAGTATTATACCACAAAGTTAGTGTGTTGAACACAAACACACAAAGGGTCATTGACAAGTGTGCTGCTTTTAGATGTATGTTTAAAAATGGGTTTAGACTATACTATCTTTAAGAATTTCTTTGTTTT
Organism: Mandrillus leucophaeus; assembly: GCF_000951045.1. NCBI lineage: Eukaryota > Metazoa > Chordata > Mammalia > Primates > Cercopithecidae > Mandrillus > Mandrillus leucophaeus. Next base: position 2,492,340 of record NW_012101932.1, on the reverse strand, counting down.
GTCAAAGCAAAACTGCTTTGGTTTGTTTTGTCCATGAAGTCTCTGGATCCTATATCAAATTGTGGGCGTGATGGTCAGTATTTAATTCGGAAGTACCAACTTCCAACTCAGTTGCTTGCATAACTCTGCCAAAGAAACATGGAAGAGAAGGCAAAGAAAATACAATAGACTTTGGGGGCTCAAGCCAGATGTAGAAGGAGGCACTGGGTCAGGATCAGTGCACTGGGTTGCATTGCAGGTGAGCCCAGATAGACTTTATAAACCAGTTTTTAAATTGGAGACCTGAAATGCTGTATGGGTCTTATCCTCACTGACATTTGTGACAATAACAATGTATACTTAGGCTTTTTGAGGGTGTAAAAGTTCATGTGATTCATGTCTTGGAAAGTGGAGGCTGAAGAATGCTTTCCCATTGGGTTAGCAGCCGAGTTGGTCGGAAGAGGATAGTCAAGGGAAAGGGTTGCATTTGTACAAAAGAAAAAGTAATAAACCAAGATCACAAAGTATATGAGGGGTTTCCTGACACCTAATTTTTCTTAATCTAAAACCATGTTCACAGAGTTAGCTAATGAATAAAGTGTGGCTTCCCCAAAGGAGTATCAGCAGAGAGAGAATGTTCTAGCCAGAAGATTCAAGCGCTTAGTCCCCTTATTGTAAATTAATACATCAGGACTTTGATTTTTAAAATCAATCCCTTGAGCTTATTTAATATCACTAGGCCCCTTAGAAATAGACAACTAGCTTTCAGAGTCTGGAAAGACTAAGGGCCAGATTTGGAGCCAGGCAAATCTACCAAGGTAATGAGACTCTAAGAGGTCTTTTGGAAGGCAGCCTGCTGGCATTCCCTAGCAACACTCCCTTTTCTTCATGGTTTGAGCCAAGCCTGATCATTTTTCCAAGATGAACTCTGCAATGGGTACTTTGTAGTGATAGAAAATTAAAATAATACTGTATATTTGTGCAGGCTGCTATATTTTAAAACATTTCTGTAGAGCTTATCACATTTTAATAGAGCAGTTTTCCAGTATACTTATTTTTCCACTCATTTATAGATGAAGAAAATCAGTCAAAAGGGTGTTATGTGCTCCCATATTTTCCCCCACATTAGATGTTTTGTTTCTCCTCCAAAAGTACTAACCTTCGAATGGCAGCATGAGCAGGAAGTGTTCCCAATGCTGTCAGTCTTCCCTTTGTTGATCCCAATGCTGGTTACAGAGATGTGCCCAGTTTGCAAAAATTCACCAAGATATATACCCTGATGAAATGTACACTTTTATGTAGTCGTGTTATACTACCAGAAAAGTTAGTATATACTTAAATAACACTGGCTTCAAAAGAAAAAGAATAGTAATATTTCCATAATTGTTTTCTTTACCTATCTTTATGTTTATTTAAAACTCCTAAATTTAATGTAGTTATTAATCTCTTCAACTTTTTAAGCTAGAACTGGGCCAATTTGGTAATCTCTTTCTTCTGAGTAACTTTAAACCTCACAATACACGGGGCCACCAAGTAATTGGTTCTTGGCTATTTAAAGATTCATGAAAAAGATTAGGAGAAATAAATGTGGTACTGTACCCAAAATAAAAAATTATATATTTGAAGTATTTGAAAAACCTTATAAATAAATGAAGATAATAAATCAACTTAAAATTGTTAAAATTTCATTGGACTAAACCAATTGTACCTCGGAGTCATAAGTGCATTACTCACAGAAATATTTTCAAGAGTTATATGACCTTGCAGATTAAGGCTTGTATGTGAGGATAGGTAGTGGGCTTCTGTAGAGTAGGATAGAGTAAATTGAATACATATGTGACTGAATTTGAATAGAAAGAAGGTATTTAGGGTTATAATGGGAAGATAATCCACACACCCACTTCTGATGTTTGAGGAATCTCACAAAGAGGAATTGCAAATTTTCTCATTGTTTCCATTTCATTTGTAAAGACTAGTAATGCCCTATCTAGAGAAATGATTTGACTTCATATAGTCAAACCATATATGTGTCTACTGAGTCTTTTTAAAGTAGCAATTCAATACCAGATTATGGACATAGGAGAAAGTAGTATTCCGTCAGGAAGTCAGAGACTGTTGCACACAAACACACAAAGGGTCGTTGATAAGTGTGTTGCTTTTAGATGTATGTTTAGAAATGGGTTTATCTTTAAGAAGTGTTTTGTTTTGTCAATGCACATATATTCACTTTTTAATATTCTGAAATTTGGACTAATCTTACAATCATTTCCGCATGTGTTGCAGAAGTATCCTACAAAGAAGTTCTTACTAAATTCATAGTCTGTTGTGGTATCCTCTAAGAAATGAAGTAAAATGGTCATATTAGTCTCTGGGAAATATGAGTTTGAGTCAACATCTGGCAAACTATAGAGAGGTCTTGAGTACAGGAGACTTTGATTGCTAGAGACCATTGTGGATTTTCCTACTGAATTATGTATGCCAGCCTAGTGAAACCCACCAGTTCTCAACTTGAGGTGATCCTCTCCCCACCCCAACAGGGGCCATTTGGCAATGGAGACATTTTTGGTTAACACAGTGTTATGGGAAGAGTGCTACTGGTATCTAGTTTGTAGAGGTTAGGAACGTTGCTAAACATCTACGATGCACAGAACATCAAGCCCCATTCTGAACAATAAAAAAGTATCTGGTCCAAAATGTCAGTAGTACTGAGGCTGAGAAACTATGGTCTAATCTCAATACATCAAATTCAGGGATATTTTTATTAGGAAATGATACAAGCTCCTTATCAGAAAAAGGGATATTTGGTCATTAGGTTGAATGTTTGAGAATCTATTCATGACAAGATGTTGTGCTAAGTAAAATGCTCACAGTGGGGAGCAAAGCAGCCAATACCCTTCCTTTCTCTAGAATTTAGTCACATTAGAGGGCAGACTAGTAAATCAATTATATACAGTCATACTCAAATTGTTATAAAGGTTGTATTTGCTGAGGATCAAGTTAGTTTATGTGGTTCAGAATAAACACAATAAAAAGAACTTAACAGGCCAGGCACAGTGACTTATACCTGTAATCCCAGCACTTTGGGAGGCCAAGGCAGGTGGATCACGAGTTAAGGAGATTGAGATCATCCTGACCAACATGATGAAACCCAACTCTACTAAAAACACAGAAATTAGCCGGGTGTGGCACCTATAGTCCCGGTTACTCAGGAGGCTAAGGCAGGAGAAATCACTTGAACCCAGTAGGGAGAGGTTGCAGTGAGCTGAGATCATGCCACTGCACTCCAGCCTGGCAACAGAGCAAGACTCTGTCAAAAAAAGGACTTAACAAAACCAAATTATTTTTTCTCATATAGTGAGGCCTCTGGAAATAAATGATTTCTCACATTGGTGAAGAGTTTCAAGGGCCAAGTCACTGTGATCTTGGCCTTTTCCTCAATGTTGCAAGATGCTATTTCTGCTTTTGCCATTACATGCCTATTCCAGGCTGCGGGAAGGAGTAAAAGAAAAGGAAAAAGTGGATTGCTTCCTTAGAATACCTTTCTATAAATGAATTTTTCTGGAAGCCCACATATCAATGTCCATTTTCATCTGATTGAACAGAAATCATATGGTCACTCAGCTACAAGGGGGACTAAGAAAATGCATTAGTTTAAAACCCTCCAAGAAAACCGAGTTAAAATTGCCCACTGAATGCACCTACTATTTTAACCTAAGTCCTTGATTTTGGTTTATTTTTCTAGCCAACTGGTGTTCCAGCACTCTCATCAGGACATTCCTGTCCTCAACAAAATTGAGCTGTCATTAGCATGTAGGAGGGGAATGTAGATATTGGGAAAGAAACTAGAAGTCTCTGACACAAAGATTATGAAGAAAAACCTCAGAGACAATGAACTCAATTAACAGGGAGTAGGAAGAACTTTTCTGAGGAAGTAACATTTTGGACAACCTTGGAAATGAACAGGACTTAGCAATTGAATAAAGGACAATAACATATTTTATACCTACATATAGGAGGTGAAGCTGCTCTAAAAGCAAATTACGTTTCTAAAGGGGCAAACCCTAATTGCAAAGAAGCAAGATTGTAAATAAGACTGTTTATGAAAACAACCTTTTGTAAAATGTCTGATTTTTTGGATACTTTCCATTTGGTGACACTTGTACAAAATAAATCTTTTAAAAGTTTGTCCCTCTTCCATCTTATATTTAGAAAGAATTGTCCCCTAGTCACAGATGCCTTGACAGCCAGCCACCCTAAAAAAATTCAGACAAAGCTCCCTTAAGAGTCTCCAGGAAAGAAAATGAATTCTTCCAGCTTGGTAACTCTAGTTCATGCTTTAAAAAAACAAAAGCTAACATAATAAACTCTGTAACCTTCCAAGAAACACTAACTGAACCCACCTACTATTTGATCCTAAGGCCCTGATGCTGATTTATTTTTCTAACCAATGGTATTCAAACACTGTCATCAAGAGCTTGGCCCGAGCTTCACGAGGATTATAGAAACGCATGGTGTTTTTTTGTTTTGTTTTGTTTTGTTTTGTTTTTACCTCTTGTTCTTACATGTGATAATTCCACAGGATTAAAATAAAGTCGTGTTCCTCCTCCTGTTATATCTTAAGAGTACAAAAACATTGCAAATACCTAAGAAGAGATTTGAGATAATGTTTCTGTTCCACACAGTGTGTACTCAATTTGCTGGTTCTTTTGTCGAAACTTTCATACCCAATTATGAATAGTTACTTGTTTGAATCTGTAAAGACGAATTTCCTTATATTAGTACTTGAATATGGAAGAGCCCAAATAGCCAAGGCAATCCTAAGCAAAAAGAACAAAGCTGGAGGCATGTTACCCTTGTAGTATAGGCTTCAAACTATACCACAGGGCTACAGTAACGAAAACAGCATGGTACTGGTACAAAAACAGGCACATAGACTAATGGAACAGAATAGAGAGCCCAGAAATAAGGCCTCACACCTATGACCATCAGATCTTTGACAAACCTGACAAAAACAAGCAATAGGGAAAGGATTCTCTATTCAATAAATGGTGCTGGGATAACTTGCTAGCCATATGCAGAAAATTGAAACTGGACTCCTTCCTTACACCATATACAAAAATCAACTCAAGGTAGATTAGAGACTTAAATGTAAAATGCAAACCCTGGAAGACAACCTAGCAATACCATCCTGGACATAGAAACAGGCAAATATTTCATGACAAAGGCACAAAAGCAATCACAATGAAAACAAAAATTGACAAATGGGATCTAATTAAACATAAGAGCTTCTGCACAGCAAAAGAAACTATCAACAGAGTAAACACACGACCTACAGAGTGGGAGAAAGTATCTGCAAACTATGCATCTGACAAAGATCTAATATCCAGCATCTATAAGGAACTTACATTTGCAAGAGAAAAACAAACAATCCCATTAAAAAAGTGGGCAAAGGACTGGGCATGGTGGCTCATGCCTGTCATCCCAGTAATCTTGAGGCTGAGGTGGGCAGATTGCTTGAGGTCAGGAGTTCGAGACCAGCTTGGCCAACATGATGAAACCCCATCTCTACAAGAATACAAAGATTAGTGAGCATGGTGGTGTGCACCTGTAGTCCCAGCTACTTGGGAGGCTGAGGCATGAGAATCACTTGGACCTGGGAGACGGAGGTTGCAGTGAGCGAAGATCACACCACTGCACTCTAGCCTGCTCAAGAGTGAGACTTTGCCTCAAAAAATAAATAAATAAATAAAATAAAATAAAAATGAGCAAAGGACAGGAACAGACACTTTTCAAAAGAAGACATACATGTGGCCAAAAAGCATATGAAAAAAGTTCAACATCACTGATAATTAGAGAAATGCAAATCAAAACCACAATGAGATATCATCTCACACCAGTCATAATGGCTATTCTTAAAATATCAAAAAAAACAACAGTTGTTGGTGAGGTTGTGGATAACAGGGAACACTTATACACTGTTGGTGAGAGTGTAAATTAATTCAACCATTGTGGAAAGCAGTATGATGATTCTTCAAAGAGTTACCGTTTAACCCAGCAATCCCATTAGTGGGTGTCTATGCAGAAGAATATAAATAATTCTTTCATAAAGACACATGCATGCAAATGCTCACTGCAGCACTATTCATAATAGAAAAGATGTGGAATCAACCTAAATGACCATTAATAACATACTGGATAAAGAAAATATGGTACATACACACCATGGAATACTAAACCGCCATTAAAACGAATGAGATCATGTCTTTTGTGGGAACATGGATGGAGCTGGAGGCTATTATCCTTAGCAAACTAACTCACAACAGAAAATGAAACACTGTATAGTCTCACTCATAAGTGGAAACTACATGATGAGAACTTATGAATACAAAGAAAGGAATAACAGACACTGAGGACTACTTGAGAGTGGAGGGTGGGAGAAGGGATAGGAGCAGAAAAAAATAACTATTGGGTACTAGCCTTAGTACCTGGGTGATGAATTAATCTGTAAAACGAACCCCTATGACATGAGTTTACCTATATAAGAAACCTGCACATGCATCCCCAAACCTAAAATAAAAGTTAAAAATCAACCAACAACAACAAAAAATAAAACAAAAAATACAAAACAGCATAGTAAAATTGTATGACCTAGTATTTCTTATTCCCTTGACTCCATACAAAAGAGAATAAAGTCCTAAAAAGGGCAGGTGCAAAATAAAAAAGGCATTCAAGGAGTAACTAGTAATAAAATAAGGAGCATCCCAAAGCAGAACTAAGAGCAGAGAGGAAGATCCCAAAATATAGAGGAAGATCTTTTAGGTGGATCACTTAGGAATAGATTAACACCTTCCTCCCAAAATTATACTAAAAAAGGATGACCTTTGATTTACTTGGATTTATATTTCTTTGGTTATTTGGCATCTCCTTTCTCTTATTCTCTGTCTGAAGTATAATCTTCACCAGTGCTAATGCCCACTTTGGGTATTTCATCATCAATTTATCATTATTAAATTGTTAGGACTGAAAAAGATTTTTAAAATTCTTTTGTCTGTAATAGATTCAGATTTGAAGACTATTAGCAAGTAAGTCTCTAGTTGTATGCTTTGTACACCCGTATACTCTGTATACCAAAAGCTTCTTAAAATGATATTATACATGTTATGATTATCTCATCAAGAGAAGGGATTTATTTATTCACTCATTAAGTCTGGTCTGGGTTGCTTTCATTAACGTACTATGGAAGAAGCTATGGAGTTATAGTTCCTGGTCTATCAAGACCGCTGCATGCTTCCAACTCTTTTTTTTTTTTTTTTTTTTTTTTGAATGCTACCACCAACATGTAAATAAGCACATGGTCACCTGCTTGAGGATGAGAGGCCCATGACACAGCCATTCCTGCCATCCCAGTCAACAGCCAGCCAACTAAGAGATATGTGAAAGAGGTCATTCTAGACCATCCCACCTACCCTTCAGCCAACCTACAAGTTAATTTCAGGCACATGAACAAGCACAGGCAGGAGAAGTGGTATTATCTAGGTGATCCGCAGACTTCGGAGCAATAATAAATGCTTTTTTTGTTCAGGCCACATAGTTCGGTGTTTATTTCTTATACTGAAAGAGGTAACTAATATAGGAATGGATGATTAGAAATAGAGTGCCACTGACCTAAAATATGAGAGTCTGGTTTGAGAGTGAAGCAGCAGGCAGATAATGGGAAACATGGTGAGCAAATATTTAGTAGAAGCTGGAGAAATGGTGAGAGCTTGCAGTTAGAGTCTGGGAAAATAGAGCCTCATGTTACAAAGTAACAACAATAGGCAAGACTATACCAATAGATATGTTTCTAATAAACTTTTGGACTTCGGCAAAATGATTTTCAGACAAAAAGTTGAGAGTAGAAGTTTACTTCTTTTAGCTGCATGTAGTAAATGCTTGATATAGTAAATGCAGCTGCTATATGCAGACCATATAGTAAATATTTTTTGCTTTGTGACTTTACTGTCTCTGTCTCAACTACTGAAATTTGCTGTCCTAACTGCAGAAACAGCCAAGGCCAACATGTAAATAAATAAGTGTAGCTGTGTTTCAAAAAAAAAATTTATGGACATTAACATTTGAATATAAAATGATGTGCATGTACTACAAAATATTATCCTTCTTTTGATTTTTTAAATCATTAAAAATGTAGAAAACAATAATAGTTCACAGCCAATACATAAATAGGCAGTAAGCTGAATTGGTCCTGCAGGCTTAACTTGAAAACTTTGAGCTAGACAAAGAACTTGCTAGTTTTCAAGGATAATTTAAATAAATATAAATAAATAAAATTATTTCTCATTTTCCATCTTCTCAAACAATTAGAGTTCTAACGTAAACAAGTTCTGAGGACAAGATCTAATCAAATGGGCCCAGGTTTTGCTTTCAGCTACATTAAAGGGTTTCTAAGAAACTTCAGGTTCTTGTCCCATAACAGCTTGATATGGACAAAGAATCTGTGAGTAAGGAAGAGACACATGTTTCCCAAATAATAGTGAATTTGCTTGTTAGAATGGACTTGAGTCTGATTCAGAGCAAGCCCATAAAGTTTTAAAGTGAGTTATACTTCCAAAATAACTAGCTTCTCTTAAATCCTGCTCAGTTAACAGATGAATAAACCCAAACTTGGCACGGGGGAGAACTAAAGCACCACCTTCAACGTCAAGCAGGCTTCTAGAAGCAGAGCTGCCAAGGTGATTCACAGATAATCACAGGTGATGAGGGAACTCTAGACTGGAACAACTATTCAATTGACTTGTAGACGCGTGAGCCAAAACTCACTTATTTTTAGTCCACTAAATTTTGGGATGACTTTTTGTGTAGGAATACCCAGCTGATGCAGAATATTTCATTGTTCAATTGTTTGCATTAGCACATTGTTGGAGAGGGCTTGAGTTGGTAAAACACACTATTGAAATATTCCTGGCCGGCGCGGTGGCTCAAGCCTGTAATCCCAGCACTTTGGGAGGCCGTGATGGGCGGATCACGAGGTCAGGAGATCCAGACCATCCTGGCTAACTCGGTGAAACCCCGTCTCTACTAAAAAATACAAAAAACTAGCTGGGTGAGGTGGCGGGCGCCTGTAGTC
>NW_012101932.1:2463137-2483130 GCF_000951045.1 Mandrillus leucophaeus | reverse complement strand
AAATATTCCTTATGGCATAATGTATTTGGAATGGAAGAACGTGAGCAGCTATTAATTAGAGTTGTATATGCTGCACACAAAGAAGATTAATTTTATCTTCTTAAAATCAAATAATAACTTAGTTTTTACTAACTAGATGTAAGCAGTATACTGTACTGAATTGCTTTTAAGTCTAATCTGGTGGAGCAAGACTCATCAGTGAAACTAGGCCAAGTGTACAGTGTATAGTTTTCCAGGTCATGAGATTTGCATTCTCATTTTCACAAAAGAATCTATATATTGCTTTTTATTATTGAGTTATAGGTCTCAGAATAGTGTTCAAGCAAAATAATCAAGAGGCCATTAGCCTGGGGTTGTTATCTGTACCAGGAGTTCTTTTCTAAGAAAACGGTAACTTAATTTGGAAACATTTCTTGTAACTGACTTAAAAAAAAAAATGAGCCTCAGCCAATCACAAACAGCCAACCAGTTCTTGGTCTGATCATTCATCAGATATATCCAAATAGGCAAATGCTTCATCACACCTCACCAAAATGCCTAGCTGTAGCCAATCAGGTAATTGTTTCCTTTGTTGGTCTATAAAAACTCCCTGCTCACTTTGGAGTAGAGCTTTCTGGGCCTCTTCTGGTTCTGAATGCTGCCCATTCATGAATTGTTCTTTGCTCAAATAAACTGTGTTACATTTAATTTGTCTGAAGTTTTTTCTTTTAACAGTGCTTTTGAATGTTGACATCTATATTCTTTGCTTAATCACATTTATTTTTACCCTAAAACATAAATTGAAGAACAAGGCAAAACATACACACACCCAAAACAAAGATACAACATGGAACCAGTTTGGTATTTAAGAGTAGGTAGGACATGCACTGAAAAAAAAATCTCTGAGGAGGGTAAACTTAATGTTCAGTCTGCATGATTACAGCAGCTCTGGAGGGATATGGCTCATACGGTTTTCACACACATTGTAAAACACAACATTTTCAGACACTATAAATTTTGTAGCTAAAATCTGTGAGAAGAAAATCAGGATAGACTCAACAGGTCAATTAAACAATCTCTAATTGAACTTTAGTCCATTCTTACCCTTATTTTCATTGCTGATGAGAGAGAGAGAGAGGGAAGCTTATGTTCCATTTGCTCACAGAATACCCAATGCAAGAATATCATTGTCTATACTTATGGGTCCTTTAAAATCACTGTCAACAGCAGAAGAGAAGTGTAACTTTCTTAGATATTTGGTTAGCCTGTGGGTTTCTGTAAAATTTAAACTGTTTCTCTAAAATAAGCAGAACCAATGAAAAGGAAAAGGAATTTGTTTTAAATGATCAAACTGGAAAAATGACCAGAAAACCCTTCTGGCCATTTTCTTTTTTTAATTCTATGTTCTTCTAACCATCATTTATGGGCCACTTGAGACATGAAGGAAAGGATGTTAAAGGCCCTGGAGATATTGTAGCTGCATTAGCAAAGTACCAGAACACATGTAAAAGGCTTGTAAAGCATTTGGCACTACAGCTCTGACATATAAACTGTGCTACAATTGTCTTCATTTCCTCTTGTCTCTGACTCATTCATGGTTTCTTATTCTGATGATAGAAATGCTGACCTGAAGGAAAATTATAAAATGTTCTAACATAGAAACTTACGCACTTCAAAATAATTGCAGAGGGTAAAATTTAAAAATGGGAAAATAAGCATACTGTATGTATCTTCATTGAAGTTACTATACATAATGTTTTATTATGGCTTCTATAATAAATTACTTTACCCTTGATTATGACTTTTACACATTACTATGAATTCCTTTCTGCAGTCTAGAGAATAACATGCAATAATGATTAAAAGATGTATCAAGGAATATTTCACTTGGTAATTTTAAGAAATGTGGGAAGATTGGCTAGTAGAAAATCTATCACGATTGATATCCTCCTGTGTGAATGAAGTTTAAATAGATTATTATTAAAATAAACTGAGTTTTGATATACTTAGTCTTCATCAACATTCAATAACTTTATTGAGAAAAAGCCATGCAAAATTTTGAGGAACAATAAAACAGGAAAAGGAAAACAGAAAGAACAGCAAATGAAATGGAAGAAACTAAGGGAATAATTAGAAAACAAAATTGAAGTATGAACTTTACTTTTGTAAAATGAAGATATGATAGAAAATCATACCAACAGGGAACATTATATCATGGATGATTAACTTTGCTACACTCAATATTTCTCTACAATCTATGTACTCTCCCCCAATGTTACTTGTACAAGTATTAGAATATGAATACAGTTAATTCTGGAATATTGAGGTTAATTGCTGCAAATGTATATATTTTTTAAAGTTTTCAGATAGGTATGTGAAAACTGAAAAAATATTGGCCAGACGTGGTGACTCACGCTAACATGGTGAAACCCCTTCTCTACTAAAAATATAAAAATTAGCTGTGCGTGGCGGCGGGAGCCTGTAGTCCCAGCTACTCAGGAGACTGAGGCAGGAGAATCGCTTGAAACTTGAAGGCGGAGGTTGCAGTGAGCAGAGATCGGCCACTACACTCTGCCCTGGGCAACAAGAGTGAAACTCCGTCTCAAAAAAAAATATATATATATATGTGTGTGTGTGTGTATATTTATATATATATATGAATGAGACATTTTTATGACTGAGAATAAAGTGATTGCCAAATTTATATGTCTTATTTGTAACAAAATAAACCAACTTGTACTTTTTCACAATTATTCTTGGCAAATTACTTTCTTAGGTTCATACAAATATTTCAAATTCCTCAAATTCCCAAATGCTCTAGCAATTACTTTTTTGTAAACCACAAAGTACTACTGAAGGAAGACACACGAGACTAAAATGGCTCATACTGTTGCTGTCTCCTCGATATTATACTTACATAAATATCCATATTGATATAAATCTATATAATAAATATATTTGATATTTATATTTAGATATGTATAGAGGTTTCTCAAAGGAATCACAAGAAAGGAATAAAATAAACAATAAAATATAGACATTATTTTCAAATGTTTGATATTGCAAACAAGCTTCACTCTTAACAGTCATTTTAAAAAGCAATTCAGTTAAAAGGTGGTAGAGTTCACAAATATGAATGGCTATTTGTGGTATGGGATAAAATTATATTACAACATACAGAGATGTCAAGAGTGTCATATTCCAAATGAATTAGAATGAAAAGAAGATAAGGCACATTAAAGAAAAACGTTGTGTTTTATGTTCCACAAAGAGGCTCTAGATATGACAATGGCCTATGGCAAGGAAAGAAATCAAAATTTGAATAGGCTAACTCATGCAATGTAAAAACAGAAAAAAAAAATGATATTTTCTAATTTAATGTATTATTTTATTATAAGGTAAAATTTAAAAATGAGTACAATAACAATCCATCTAAAGATTTTTCCTTAGATCTTCTTGTTGGCAAAATGAATAAAGATTATAACTTGATCTTGGAATAAAACAGTATTGTTAAAATGGTTTAGTGATTATGGCTAGCATATTATGAAGCAGAATGTGATGGGAAATTAATTTGAAGAAGAGTGTTGAAATGAAAAATTACTTTTAAATTCTGGAAAATAGGCAAACATTATGGAAAATGCAACTTTTTTGGTTAAGAAGAGTGAATTCCAGAAGTGAAGAATAGGAAAAATTGGACTTACTTGAGGATAATGTAAAAATGACTTGAAGGAGAAAAGATTAACAAAACTATGAGTCGTTGTGATGTTTTTATCACTAAAATAGAATTCAAGGGCTTGACATTTTGTTTTGTATTATGCCTCTTAGTAAGTGACATGTATTAATTTTTGGTCGTTATTTTGAAGATATGATAAGTTATGATCTTCTTCCCTATGTTTACATAAATGCACTAGTTAGCTATTACATTCTGAAAGTCTCTAAGCACAACATAAGAACTCTTGCTTTATTTCAGAATTTTTGCCTTCAAGTAATTAACGTCCAGTGGAGAACAAGATGACTTACCTCCCAATCAAAAAGTTAATTTTCTCTATTGGTACTGCAAACTCAGAAGCAAGGATGCTGTCACAGCCTTATATAAATAGACGAAACAAAAATATTCTTTAATACATTAGCATAATTACTAATTCTATTCTTGAATAGATTTTTAGAAATTAGATACGTAAGAAATTTTTAAAAATCAAACACTTGCAAAAACTCTAGTTAAAACTACTTTCTCTTTTAAAAATAGTTAAAAATATGTGTGTGTGCGTGTGTGTGTGTGTGTGTGTATGTACACTTCTAGTGCCCTCCCATTGCTTTTTCAATATTACTGTCTTATTTTCGAGCAAGTGTTAAAGCCTTGAAAGGCAAAAACTATGTATTAATTGCTGTAGCCCGGCAATGAATGCAAATAAACTAAACTAATGTCTGGTAAGTGTTTGCTACGCTGAAACATATACATGGTTGCAAACACCTTCTGCAACTGCTGTGTAAGTCTGATACTGAAACCGGAAAGGTTCCCTTGTCCCCCTTGCATAGTGTGGAATGGGGGTGTGGCTCACTTTCAGTGCCCCGCTGTTCAGACCTCCAGGGGAGCATACAGACCGGCAGGCTGTGGGGCTCGGACCCAACGGCAGTGTCTAAGGGTGAATGTTTGCAGCTCCTGAAGCCCCGGTGGACGTGTGTTACAGGATTCTCTCTTAGTTTGCAGCCTGTAGTCTATAGGCGGTTTGTGTTAACTAGCTCAGTTAGACCCCCTTCCTTATCACAAGGACACAGGGCTTTCTGTATCGCCGGGTTTGGTGTACCAGAAGAGTTGAATCACACGTGGGCTTGGAAAATGAGTGTAAAGTTTCATTGAGTGCAATAGCTCTCAGCTGACGGGGAACCCGGAAGGGAGATGGTCTTCCCCAGGAGGAGATGGGCCACTCCGCGGCCGCCGCTATCCTCTCACTGCCCCTGCCAAACTCTGCCTTCTCCCGCCGGCGCGCAGGTGCCTGTATGTGTGCCCTTCTGCCTTCTGCCAAGGTGCTCTTCTGGACACCTGGCCGCCTGTGTATCTGCCCGCTAGGGTCTCGGGTTTCTGTAGGCCCCAGAATAGGGGCATGGTGGGCCAGGGTTGTCTTGGAAAATGCAACATTTGGGCAGGAAACGCCAGTCCTCACCTAGGTTCGTGGGAGTGGAGCCCTAGCCAGGGACCATGCCCTCCTCTACCCAGCACTTCCCTCCCCCACTTCCCTATTATTTAAAGGCAACATGCCGCCAGGTGCGGTGGCTCACGCCTGTAATCCTAGCACTTTGGGAAGTTGAGGCGGGTGGATCACCTCAGGTCAGGAGTTTGAAACCAGACTGACCAATATGGTGAAACCATGTCTCTACTAAAAATATAAAAATTAGCTAGTCGTGGTTGCTTGCACCCCTTGTCCCAGCTACCAGGGAGGTTGAGACAGGAGAATTGCTTGAATCTGGGAGGCGGAGGTTGGAGGTTGCAGTGAGCTGAGATCGCGCCACTGCACTCCAGCCTGGGAGACAGAGTGAGACTCCTTCTCAAAATATAAAATAAATTAATTAATCAATTAATAAATAAATGGGACCACACTCTTCCCTTCCCAGCATTCCTGCATCAATACCATCATAGAGGTTTCCTTGGCCTTTCAGAGTTCACCCTGCATGCACAAAGGGCTTAAGATTACATGGGGGAGAAGTCTTAATCCCTACTGCTGATTATTCTGGAGATTGGCTCTCACTAGCTAATAGCAGAGAGTTAGCAGTGTTAGGCTTTTTGGGCGCTATCAGAAATTACCTTCCCAGAGTCTACCTGATAATCTCCATGTGGTTTCCAGAGCCTCTCATCATCCATCCATAGGCAAACCTAAATTAACATGAAGTACACATTAGATGGAAATCTTTGCAAAACTGGGTCCCTTTGCTATGCGAGCTATTAGATAAAGCAATCTTGTTACTTCATTTACTATTAAAATGTAATTTAAAATAGTAGATGTAGAATAAACTCTGTGCAGTAAGAAAACAGTAATATAATCTAAAAGGAGGATAACCTTCTGGTGTCAGGCAAGATGCTAATGCTTTATATGCACTATATCATTCAACCCACTAAGCATCCTTTCAGATAACACGGGATAAGTAACTTGCTTACAAATTGCACAAGTAACTAATGGGAAAGAGCTGTCTGAGTCGAATGCCTATTTTAATAGAATATTCTAATTTTAATTGCTGTACTATATGCCCTCCCTCTGGATTACTATTGTTTAAGGCTAAAAACGATAGCATCATGGAGAATTAGGAAGAAGCCTCTCACTGTATTTAGGAAAAACTTCATTCAAATAAGGCTCTGCTTCACATCCTAAAATTTGTTTAAATTGAAAATACTTTTGAGAAAGCCAAATTAAAAGCATCAAAAATTACTAAAGCATTTGGAAATATGCTCATAAGAGCTGGTTTATGAGGGCTATTTAGAATTTTGACAGCAAACTGATGGTGTAGGATTGGCTAATATATTTATTTTGAATGATGGAAGAGTAGTATCAGAATCCTACTCTTCACTTTATGTATTTAAAAGTACCCCCCTTCAATTTATGTTTTTAATGACTGAGCCTAATCGTGAGCATTTCAATGCATTTGACTTTATTTGTAATGATTCATTTAGACAGTATCAATGGGAGAGGTTTTTGAAAACCTAAAACACAAGATATAGATTCAGTAAAAGGGTTTGTGCTTCTGTGTCAGTATGCGTTAAAGAGCTAGTCTGAATTAATACATTTAAGTAGATGTTTTGTTTAATGTCCCATTTCGAACTTTTCTCATTTCCTCCGTTCATCCTGCCTTCCATCCTCTAATCCACCAACAGATATTCCTCAACAAACTCTTAACCAAACTCTTAGCCATATCCACCACCACCAAACTCATTCACTCAGATATGCTGTGTTAATCCTTCATTCTTTCTTCTTACCAAACTTATCCTAAAAAAGAAATCACATGGCAGAAAGCAGCCTAAATTTCTATCCTCAGGTGTTTTTTCCAATTTAATATAGGTCAAAGAAATCATTTAAAAAATTAAACTTTATAATTTTACTGCCCCAAACCTCCCCCTATAAATAGTAGAGACATTTGGGAGGAAAATGTCATTACTCCTTTTATTCTGTCCTCAAAAATGTTCCTAATTCTTAAGAGTAAATTTTAACTTTTAGAGAACGTGTTTCCTTTTCTTTGAGTTGTATATTGAAGAGAATAATCATTGACATGAAAATAGCTCAAGTAATTGTGACTGGTTATGGATTATGCAAAGAATGACTATTTCTCTGAATATGGGAAAAGAAAAAAAAATACTTAAATAATACAACATGATATTTTAAAAGTCCATTGTATATGCACACAAGTGCCACACATTTGGTAGGTTTTAGAAATTCCATTTTTTAAAAAATTTCAAAATATAAGAAATCCTTTTTAAATATTGGATTCTTTATTAGTTTTGGAAAATTTTCAGAAAAGAATTATTAGTCTAGTTAAACTAGTCAGCTAGAAATCTTGAAACCTGACTAAACTGGATATTTTAGAAAGTTTTATTTTGCCTTTTGTATTTGATCTGCATATTTAGTTTTACATTTTAGCTGCTAACTTTAACTATCCAAAGATTTTTGAATGTGTAAGTTACATCTTAGTTATGGACTGCTGTATTGTGTCCCCTAAAATAAATAAATATATATATATATATATGTGTGTGTGTGTGTGTGTGTATATATATATATTTATGCATTTAACTTCTGACTTCTCATGCCTCAGAATTTGACTACACTTGGAGACAGGACTTTCACAGAGGCAATTAAGTTACAATGAGGCCATTAGGGAGGGCCCTAATCCAATATGGCTGGTATCATTATAAGAAGAGGAGATTAGGACACAGACAACACAGACGGAGGGAAGACCTTGTGAAGACAGAAGAAGGTAGCCATTGGCAAGCCAATGAGAGAGAGGCCTTAGAAGAAGCCAAAGCTGCCTACACCTTGATCTTGGGCATCCTGCATCCAGAATTGTGAGAAAATAAATTTCTGTTATTTAAGCCACTCATTCTGTTGTATTTTGTTATGGCAGGCTAACTCAATAACAACCTTTCAGTCTAGGATTCATTTAAAATGCACACTCTGATTTATTATGGTCTTTATTTAAAAGTATAAATCATTAAGTCTTTAATACCTGGAAATCTAGCTAATTTCAGACTGGTTAATACGACCAGTTTCAGATGGAAAGATCCTGTAAGGACCAAATGCAAACAATCTAAAATATAAGGGGTAAAAGATGAATTTAGTTATAACTTTGATAAAAGATACAAATTCTAATTGTTTGTGACCATTGCATGTTATCATCCATAGTTTTACTAAAAAGCCACTAAGTATGTGCTTGGTAACATTTACTGTGGTTGCAGTTCATAGTTGTCTGTACATCTCCTTCATCATATGGAAGGATGTGTCACCTGACCTTATCTCCCAGATCTGTTAATTCCAGACAGAGAATAGCTTTTAGAGAAGACACGGACAGGGGAAGATTGCCTGGGAAAAGGTAGCCACCAGGGAAGCTGTGAACCATCAGTTTACATTTAGAGGGATTGTCTTGTCTGATCCTATAAAGCCTGTTGAATGAATACAAGTTCCCTTTGTTGTCTTATATTCCTATTTTTTCTAATATTTTATATAAGTATCAGAACTTAATAAATGATTTAATATGTATGAAGGGAATTGGTGACTGCTCTCTTGTTATTCTTTCTGGAAGAGTAAATCAGTAAGGATTAAGAAGAGGAGAGAATTATATAAGGAAATGTGGTATTTGGCAAACCATATTAATAATACAGATGCCATACTGTTACTATGTCTTCCGAAATCTGATGTGAAATATTTATTTATATTAAACCAGAAAATAGCATCTTTTCACTAGATTTATGTGATATTCTATGTATTTCTTTTTAGAATTTTTTTATAACATTCATTTCTAAAGTTTAGTCTGCCTGGTCTATGTTCAAATGGTTTATCATTATTACAAAATCTGAACTTATATCTGAGAAAAAAATTAGAGTAATATTCCACTTTTCATTAAAAAGACAACATTGCTTTGCTAGCAGATTGTTTTTTTCTGGATGGCACAAATAAACTTCTGATACTGATTTTGGAATTACCTAATAGGGTGCATACACAAACAAATACACATTACTGCACAAACCTAAGCAAATTGTCTTTCTCATCTTTCAGGAATTAAAATTTTGGTGTAAGGGTGTTTAGATTTAAAGGCAAAATTCAAAGAAATGCAACTCACAATAGAAATATAAAATACTCAGATTAATGTCTCTGTCTTTTTTGTTTCTTATTCTAGTTGTCTTCATATCATCTATTTTGCTTGATGTAATGACTGACTGAGAATATCAGTGGGTATGTTTTTTAGGATAGAAAAAGTATCATAAAAAATATCCCCAAAACATACACTGGCTCAAACATAATGTAAGGGTACAGTAACCTCTGCTACATAACATGAAAAATGTTTCTCTTTATTCCTCCACATGGATGAAATACTTTCGTTTTGCCATGGCCAAAAAAGAGAACATTAACTCATTCTCAGGTCCATATTGCCTGCAGTCATCTCATCTGGTAGATCAATTTAAAAACTAATATTTAATTTTCCATGAAAATTAAGTAAAAGTGATAAGTCTTGTTAGTTGCCTCTTCTCTGGGAGTGAGCATTAGAAAACACATTCTTGATATGTGGATAGGAGACTAAATCTTTAAAATAATTTAACCAGAATAGCACAAGTAATAAAATGATTTTCAAGGCCTCAAAATGGCTTTATCTTCCAGAAATATATGCTGAATTCGTATTAGTTCAATTCTTTAGGTGGTTCCTGAGGTTGATATAAACTGACAATTGCCATATGTGGCATGTGATATGGGAACCAGCCTAAAATATTGGTACCAACACTACATAGTGATCGTCTTGAACAACTTCAAATTCATAAACTTCACTTTCACTTCCAAACATTACATGTTGATTGCTGAGTACTTACTCAAGGCTTATAATGAGTAGATATTATTTAAACAAATATAGTTTAGCTGTGTAATTTTAGACTAGCATAATGTCTGACATATAATAGTAAATAGACTTTTGTTGACTGAACTAACAGATTTCCCCTTGGGGCTAAGTAATAATACTGCTTTAAAAATTCAATTTGAGAAGTTTATATTAAAATTTCATTCTCTACTGTTTTACAAGCCATTTTATCAAGGTAAAAACATTAAGCTTCACAGCTGTATGTATTTTTGCTGTGTACTATAAATATAATTCAAGAGTTTGCTAACAGCATTTATTACTTATCTTCTTTCCTTTTTCTCTTTTAATAGTTTTCATTATGAGCTCTTAATGTATATGCAGGGCAGGAGCATTCCAAATAGCCTCTTTACTTTCTCTCTCTTCCTGCATTTGGTGATGGCTTACTGATCTCATATAAGTTAGAATTTTATTGACTGGTATTCTTAAGAATACATACATACATTTGTATATGTGTAGATATATGTACTTACATACACATTTTTATATATCTATACACATACACATACATTTTTATATATATACACACATGTATATATATGTGTGTGCATATATATGTGTGTGTGATATGGTTTGACTGTGTCCCCACCCACATCTCATTTTGAATTGTAATCTGAATTGCAATCCCCATGTGTTGGGAGTGGGACTTCGTGGGAGGTGATTACATCATGGGGGCGGTTCCTTCATGCTGTTCTCATGATAGCCAGTGAGTTCTCACAAGTTCTAATGATTTTATAAGGGGCTTTTCCCCCCTTTGCTCACCACTTCTCTCTCCTGCCACCATATGAGGAACGACATGTTTTCTTCCCCTTGTGCCATGATTGTAAGTTTCCTGAGGTCTCCCTAACCATGATGACCTGTGAGTCCATTAAACCTCTTTCCTTTGTAAATTACCCAGTCTCAAGTGTTTTCTTACAGCAGTATGAGAATGGACTAATACCAATGCAATGGACCTTAAGGATACAAACACAAAAGAACACACACACACACACACACACACACACACACACAACTTTTACTACTGGATAAATTGTACATACAGTAAAGTTATGACAAAGAGAACTGTATTTGTTATTGTGATGGTTAATTGCATGTGTCCACTTGTCAGGGCCACTGAGTTCAGATATGTGGTCAAATCTGGATGTCCCTGTGATGGTGTTTTCAGATGAGATTAATATTTAAGTTGGTGGACTTGGAGTAAAGCAGATTGCTCTCCATAATATGGGTGGGCCTCATCCAATCAACTGAAGGACTTGGTAGAACAAAAGACTGGGCATCTCCTGGGCAAGAGGACATTCTGCAGCAGATAGCCTTCACAGATGAACTACAAAACTGGCTTATGTTGTGCTTCCATCCTGCCAGCCAATCCTTCAGATTTTGCACTTAGTGCTTGGTGATCTCTGTAGTCACATGAGCCAATTTCTTAAAATAAATCTCTCTCTCCAAACACACACACACACACACCCCTGTGCTACTGGCTCTGTTTCTCAATTGTGGTGTGAAAACTAAAGAAAATGCATGTTCTGTTGGTTACATGATATACACATTAGAATACATTCAAGTGAAATTGTGAAAAATAGAAATGCAGTTACAGCAGGGACTCTTAATTGACTTCAGATCTCTCTCTCTCTCCCCTTCCTGTATCTTAACAGACTCTAGTCTTCAACAGAGAGTAAGACCACTCCTATAAAGACGGGCTTTTCTGGCCTCCAATGCAGGTAATTACATAAGCATGCTATAGACTGCTGGTGCCTTCCACTACTTTATGATATGGTGTCTAGGGTTAGAGTTTATTCAGCTACCTTGAACCAGAAGCTAACTTTAGAAATGAATAAAACTAGTCCACTTATGTTGTAATAATAAGGTAGAAGGAGCCTGGGTTTCCAAGGACATTTTGCACAGAGCTATCATACCAATCTTGGATTGCTCACTGTTGGACTTTTTACACATGAGAAAATATAATTCAAATATATATCTAAACTACTGCTGTTTTGTATTTCTATTGCTCACAGTTTAACCTAATACTGATAGAAAAGTATGATCAAAATAATTTAAAATAATTATATAATAACCCAGATACTGCATTTTACACTATGAAATTCAGAGTTTATTAAGAAAGTATAGAGGACATCTAGTCTTTGTTCCTCTTCATTGCCTGTGCTTTTTCTTTAGTAACAGCATCCTGATTTTCCTTTGTGAATGGTATAGAGTCTTGCTGTGTTGCTCATTCAAGGTGTCCTAGCATGCACTGTCTTTAGCCCTCCTTGGTAACTTAAATCCTAAGTAAAGAGTGAAGAATAGAAAGTGTTTACTTCTGATGCAAAGCGGGAACACCCTAAGGAATTACCCATTGTGTTCTTGGTATTCACAGCCCTGGCACTGCTCTGTTTGCAGAAATTTCTGAGCCTATTTCAATTTTATCTTTAATTCTATTGAGCTTCTAAGAGCTATCATATAACTTTTTTCTGTTTTGATTATTTTATTCAGAGTTTGTTTTTTATTGCTCATAAGAGAAAAAGAGAAAAAAAGAAAGGAAAAAAGGAAGGAAGGAAGGAAGGAAAGAAGGAAGGAAAGGAAGGAAGGAAAATATTAAAACAACAAATTTAAAACTCAATAAGATACTGCAATGGATGAATATCTGTGTCCCTCAAAATGCATATGTTGAAATCCTAACCCCTGGCCAAGCACGGTGGCTCATGCCTGTAATCCCAGCACTTTGGGAGGCCAAGGTAGGTGGATCACCTGAGGTCAGGAGCTCAAGACCAGCCTGGCCAACATGGTAAAACCCCACCTCTACTAAAATACAAAAAAATAGCTGGTTGTGGTGGCGGGCACCTGTAAGTAATCCTCGCTACTTGGGAGACTGAGGCAGGAGAATCCCTTGAATCTGGGAGGCGGAGGTTGCAGTGAGCTGAGATCATGCCATTGGACTCCAGACCGGGCAACAAGAGTGAAACTCCATCTAAAAAAAAAAAAAAGAAAGAAAGAAAAGAAAAGAAATCCTAACTCCCAATGTGAGTGATCCTTTTAGGTGGGATGGCTTTTAAGAGGTGATTAGAACATGAGGAAAGAGACCTGATGAATGAGATTAGTGTCCTTATAAAAGAGGCCTAAGAGAGCTCCCTTCTCCCTTCACCATGTGAGGACACAGTAAAAAGATGGTTGTCTATAATCCAGTAAGAGGATCCTCACCAGACATTTCATCTGTTGGCATCTCACTTTTGAACTTTCCAGCCTCCAGAACTGTGAGAAATACATTTCTGTTGTTTATTAGCCATTCAGTCTACAGCATCTTCTTTTTTCCCTCAGCTTCCTGAGTAGCTGGGATTACAGGCGCCCACCACCATGCCTGGCTAGTTTTTACATTTTTAGTAGATACGGAGTTTCACCATGTTGGCCAAGCTCTTCTCAAACTCCTGACCTCAAGTGATCTGCTAGGATTACAGGCGTAAGCCACTGTGTCTGGCCAGTCTACAGTATTTTATTATAGAAGCCCCCCCAAATCTAAGACAGATACCTTAATCATTAAGCACCAGGTTACACCAATTACTTTGTAATTTGCTTATAATCTTCCTTCTAAATTTGGAGAAAAAAAATGTTTTTCTAATTTTCTCTATAACTTTCATAGTTTCCAGAATTAGTCTATGGCTCACAGATGATAGGCTGTCTTTAGTATTGAAAACCCTTTTATGTAACCTGTTAGTAAAACTCATCTATTAGGGTTACTTTGAAGATCAGAAAGAAATATTTAAAAACATTTCCTAAGGTATAAAATGTTTCATAATAAAAGGTGATTATTTTTTCTAGAACAAGAAGACAGTATACTTCTAAAGTATTATTTTCTTATTCATTTATTAGAAGACATTCATCAAAAACTAATCTCTGGAAAGTATTTGTAATTTTTTTTTAACTCTCTGTATGTGCCATATTAATGTTATAGTAAGAATAATTAGAATTTTGCCTGACATTTTGTCACTTACAAGAATTTCGTTAACCAAAAAAATGTAGGCAACTGTAAAGTCCCTAAATCTTTTGATCATGACAAACAAGGTTTATATATTAAACAGTGTCCTGTTCAAGAGGAATTGTACAGTTGTACAGAAATGTGCCTTTTGGTGTTATTGGTTATTGCTCTAGATCAAGTGCAATAATTCTTACCCATTGCTCTGAGTGAAAGATGTAACAAACATCGTTCTTGGCTTCAAAAAGACTGCTTCTTGCTCTTATATGGAGAATCTCAATACCACAACATGAGATGGATACATTTTGCAGAAAACAAAGTATTTAATGTGAGGTGAATAAGACTCAAGCCCATACAAGTTAAAGGTATATATAACTAGGTTTATTCCTGTCACTTATATGCCCTCCCTACCTTTGCCTTCCACATTTTGTAGAAGTGAGAAGAAAGTATTAAAGTCCTAGGTGTTCTTAAGTTGGGGTTTGATAGAATTTTGGCCCATGAACTCGGATGAAAAGATTACTTAAAATAAGCTAGGTGTGGTGACTCACACCTCTAATCCCAGCAATTTGTGAAGCCAAGGTGGGCAAATCTCCTGAGGTCAGGAGTTTGAGACCAGCCTAGCCAATGTGGTGAAACCCAGCTAGGCATGGTGGTGTACACCTGTAGTCCCAGGCTCTCGGGAGGCTGAGGCAGGAGAATGGCTTGAACCAGGAAGGTGGAGGTTTTAGTGAGCTGAGATCATGCCATTGCACTCCATCCTGGGTGACAAGAGCAAAACTCCATCTCAAAAAAATGGAAATAAAAAAATAAATAAAATAAAATAAGCATTAATTAAAGAAACTAAAGAAGACCAAGTAAATAGGGGGGCTATTCCATATTCAAGATTGGAAGAATTAATATTTTTTAAATGTTCATACTGCCCAAAGAGATTTACAGATTCAATGCAATTTCTACCAAAATTCCAATGTCCTTCATCACAGAAATGGAAAAAAAAAATCCTAAAATTTCTGTACAACCACAAAAGACCCAGAAAAGCTAAGGAAATCTAGAAAAAAAGAACAAAGCTAGAAGCACTACCTGACTTCAAAATATATTACAAAGCTGTAGTAATCAAAACAATATGGTATTGGTGTAAAAAAGACACATTGAACAATGGCATAGAATAGAAAGTCCAGAAATAAGCCCATTTATCTATGGTCAATTGGTTTTCTAGAAAAGTGTCAAGAACACACAACAGGGAAAAGATAGCCTTCTCAATAAAGGATGTTGGAAAACT
This sequence comes from Mandrillus leucophaeus, assembly GCF_000951045.1. NCBI lineage: Eukaryota > Metazoa > Chordata > Mammalia > Primates > Cercopithecidae > Mandrillus > Mandrillus leucophaeus. The sequence continues at coordinate 2,467,816 of NW_012101932.1, read as the reverse complement.
AAATATCCACATGGAGAAGATGAAAATGCACCTTTATCTTACCCCTTATATAAGAATAAATTCAAACTGGATGAGAACCATAAATGTAAGACTGGAGACTGTAGAATTACTAGAAGAAAACAGGGGGAAAGCTCGAGGGAATTAGCTTGGATGGACCATAAGCTCCCTGAAAGAAAATGGCATTCTGTTCACTCTTTTGGTTCCCAATTAGTTGAATAAGCATATTTGAATGAATGAATGAATGACTACTATAAATGCTGTGAATTCATAACATTGCTTTGCTATTCACTCCCTTGACAACAGTCCTATGTACACTTTGGAAATAAACTTGTATAGGTTTATTTCCAAAATTGCTAGTTGAGCTGAATTTAGACACTTGTTTATTACATATTGCAATGACTACAGTCATTGTTTAGTTCTGTGGAGCTGCTGTAACAAATTACCACAAACTATGTGGCTTAAAACAATAGACATTTATTCTCTCACAGTTTTCATGGCTTAGAAGTCCAAATGCAAGGTATCAGCAGGGCCACCTTCTCTCTGAAGGAAGGATCCTTTCTTGCTTCCTCCTAGCTTCTGGCTTGCAATGGGCTCCTTGGTGTTCCTCGGCTTGTGGCAGCATGACCCTAATCTCTGTCTCTGTCTTCACACAGTCTTCCTCCGTGCATCTCTCCACATTTACAAATTTCTCTCTCCTTATAAGGACATCAGTATTATATTTAGGGCTCACGCTAATCCAGTATGACTTCATCTTTATTTGATTACATCTGCAAATACCCTATTTCCAAATAAGTTCACATTCACTGGAAATTCAACATCCAACACTTATAATCCTAAGTTGCACTTACATAGTTCTTCCTATGTGCCAGGCACTACTTTAAGCACTTTACCTATATGGGTTTATTTAATTATCATAAGGGTTCTATGAACTAGGTACTATCATTATCTCAATATTGTAGAATAGCAAACTGAGGCAGAAAGACATCATATAACCTTCATGGTCACATGGTCAAATAGGACTGACCTTTCCCTATGGTTACATTTTAGATTCAAAACCTGGAAAATTGGCTAAAATGTTCGTGCTTTTAATCATTACAGACTACAATGTCTCAGATAAGATGGGACTCATTCAATGAAGCAAATATTCTTGAGGCTCTCTTTTGTTATGGAACCTATGCTTAATGATAAAGCTAGAGGGATGAAGTTAAAACTCTAATATTTTAAGATTATATACATATAAAACTATATATATATATATATATATATATACACACGCTTCACACTTGTGAAGTGTTGAAGATTAAACAAGTTTATTGTATATAAATTGCTTAGAATAGTGCCTGGCAAATATACTATTTTTATGACATTAATTATTAACATTACCATTACTACTGAAAATAAATTCTACATTATTTATTTTACATAGATGATCTATTAGGAGAAAATAAATCTTTAAGTCAAAACGAATATTATTTTAATGTATGTTTCACTTCTTCCACCTAAACTTAAGAATTGCTTATTTGCTTAAAATACCCATAAACATCTGGATTTGAAAAAATATTCTCTCTCCGGCTGTCTGGTGTGGTTCTTCTCACTCCAAAAGTGGGGCAGATGAAACCAGAAGGATAGGTATATACAGCATAACTTATGAGTGCCTAAGTGTTAGGTCTGTGACTGTCATCTCTCCCACCTTCTGTGAGATTCCTCCCGTTGGTGTAGGAAGTGACAAAGGTTCAGGAATCCTTGGATAAATATAAACACAAGTTTGAAAACTGTAAGTGTGAGTTTGTTTGTTATAATGACTCATCCAGATGCAAGCAAACAATCTCATCAAGATCTACACCTACTGGATTTCTAGAGTCACTTTCTTTTATGCTTATGTATCAAAGTATGCCATACACCCTCAGAAGTTTTTGTTCTTTCTAGGTGGCAAACTTCTTGAATAAATTTGTATTTAAATGAATATGTAACAATTGAATTTCACTTAGAATTGTTTTTTTCTGATGTCTCACCTTTGTTAAGTAGGTTAGTACAAAAATAATTGTGAGTCTTGCAATTACTTTTAATAGATATTAAATATTAATGTTTTTCCCAGTACAAACATAATAGGGCTTATTTGTTTGATTTTTATATTTCAAAAGAAATAGGTCATTTGCCTTCAAAATGAACACATTGATGGCTTTCAGCTAGTGAAGTAGAAAATTTGGAAATGATATGCATTTGGGACATGAATTTTACTTTGACTAAAAAGAAACCTTATTAATTATATATTATCTGTCTGGCCCACTACTGTCAATGTGATTTAAAAGATGAATGGTTAAGCTAGAATAGTGAAGAGAAAAACCACTGTACATATGTTATCTGATGTTTACACAAGCATATTTATAAAGTAATGTTTAAATGTTGGGGTACATTTGCATTTTTTTTTCAGGAATAACATAATTAAAGAATGTGGGAAAAAGAAGTTTTAAGATAAACAATTTTTAAGATCAGATGTAGACTGTAAGCCTTGTAGCAGAGAATAGAATTGTGTACAAAAATAATTATTCCTATTCCATATCCATTATGGTGAATAGGTATGAATAATGAAATTTCCCTACTTGGAAAATATTTGCTTTCTTTGTTCTGCTACTTTGGGCTTTAACCTAGGTCTAAAGTACAGTAGTTTGGGGGTAAAGATGAGAGAAGAAAACTTCTGTTTCTGCCTTTAAGTAAGAAAACAGATACTATGCTGTAATTTCTAGTAGTGTTAGATTTTTTCCTCAAATATATTGTTCCTTGCCTTTGCTTTCAGTTCAAAAACGGTAGCTTGGGGACACAAAGCAAAGCCTTAGAGTAGGAAAGGAGAAACTTCCCTTGATAAATATTCCAGGGAGTAGGAAGAAATGAGCCCAGTAAAGGCAGAATGCCATGATACACGGTAAAGGGATTCCCAGGGATACCACAAAGAATTCCACAAGTATACGCTTCCTAAGGAAGATGACTGTGTTACATATTGAAGCATTTAATGCAATTTAATGAAAATAAGCAGATACTATATATCGAAATGCACATATGCGTTACAGATTGGAGCTTTTCATCAGTAACATAATAACTCCCCTTAGGTTTCATAGGCCTTTCCCAAACAGGCAGACAGACACATGTGATACTTGTGGAAAAAGATGGCTTTGCTTTTGTGAGATATGTAGTTGGACTAAGCTGATCAGAACAGAGGTTGTTTATTTTGTTTCTACTCAATCATTTCTGGCCTCTTGACAAACTTAATTTACTTAAAAAAAATAGAAAAGTATCGTAAATATATGAACTATATAATGTATGAATCTATTAGCAAAATTGGACATTTTCGCCATGTATATGTACTTTGTTTTGTTATATAACAAATTTATTATATATTTTTTGACTATTTACCCCACGAAAATAGGCATGTGAGTTATGTTTGCTCACAATCTCTAACGTATAACTATCCCTGATGTGCAAGTATTTTTGAACTCAGAGGACTGTGTTGTAATTAATACTGATGGAGAAACCAGAGTTAGAAATGTCTTTAGCAGACACTATAACACATTTCCAGCTTGGGCTTGGACTCACTGTAGGTGGCACCACACATGTGCAACACTGCTTGAAAATAACTGAGCAGATTTAACACAATCATCTAGAGCAGGTATCAGCAAACTTTTTCTGTAATGGTACAGATAGTAAATGTTGGGATTTGCAGGACATGTGGTCTCTGTACAAGTCTTTAATTCTGACACCATAGGCAAAAAGCAGCCACAGATAATGTGTAAATGAAAGAATGTAACTGTGTTCCAATAAAACTTTATTTAGATTTGGCTCATCAAGCCCTGATCTAAACATGGAAGTATTTTAAAAAACAGTGAGTTTGGAATGAATTTGTCCATAAATGTGAGTGTCCTTTTGGATTTACATTTATTTCTACTTACTTGATGTTGCTCTCTCCTTTTTTACATTTTAAATTGTTGATATAACATTTTTTGTTTTAAAATGCAACTAATTTTTCTTCAAAAAGAAAAAAAACTTAGGTTTTTTTCTGCAAGCAAAATGGGAAAAAAGGTATTATTTTTACTGTAATTACTAAGTCATAGACATGCAAAATCCACAAAATGGATTGATGATTTTAGAAATGCAATATCATACCAAAAGGCACAAGCTGTTTCAAACAGTCTATACATATTGGGCTAAAACAAAACCCAAACCAAACCTTAATTCCACCAGCAATGAAACGTGTCTGTGGCCTTGGTAGAAACATCATGACTTGCTCAACACGGCAAAATCCACAAATCCTCTCTAGTGCTATGTGGAAGTATCCCACCAGGTCCCCGAGTCCAGAGGCGAGGTGGGAGATTCTGGTTGCACCCAGTGCAAAGCGTTTGAATCACTGGACCAACTTCCAAGTTGATTTTTATAAATATGCACAAATAGGCTAGGCGCGGTGGCTCATGTCTATAATCCCAGAACTTTGGGAGGCCGAGGCGGGTGGATCACGAGGACAGGAGTTCGAGACAAGCCTGACCAACATGGTGAAACCCCGTCTCCACTAAAAATAAAAAAAAAAAAATAGCCAGGTATGGCGGCACACACCAGCAATCTCAGCTACTCAGGAGACTGAGGCAGGAGAATGGCTTGAACCCGGGAGGCAGAAGTTGCAATAATCTGTGATC
>NW_012101932.1:2433964-2462172 GCF_000951045.1 Mandrillus leucophaeus | reverse complement strand
GCAAGTCCAAATCATTAAACCACAGCAGAAAAGTATTCCGATCTTCTGCCATTTCTGGTGACTTAATCTCCATGATTTTGAAGAAACAGTCCAGGGTTGGGAAAGCTATGCCATGGTGCCCACAACTATCATAAAGACCACCAAGGAGGCGGACCGATGATGTATACCTTCAGATTCTCCAGGGGGTTGATGTTAAAAATTATTTGGGTAAGCTCCACCCAGCCTTGGCTGGCACCTGTGTGCCTGCAGGCCCAGCCAGCCACCTCCTCAATGGTTTGCATCAGTCCCAGGGACACTGGGCACCAGGCTCCCCACTGTTCTCGGGGGAGTGTCCAGCTGGGTCCATAGGGCCAAGCTGAGGACCAGAGACCAGCTAAGCTCCTGAAGCTGCAACACAGGGTCTGCTTGACTCCAGTAACCACATTTAAATATTCTTAAAAATTGCTCAATCTTGAACTTTCCCACAGAATTTCCTTAGTTGAATGTCTTTAATTAAATGTAATGGATATAACCTGTTATATTTTAGAAAGTTTTAAAAGAGGCTATGTCTGCAGGACAAGATAAAGTTAAATTAAATAAGGAATATGAGACAGGGTTACAGTAGGATAGAAAATAGCAGGATAGAAAATTAAGATGTAATATGATGAGATGCACAAAAGACAGTTTATGAAATTCCGTTCACGTCCTACATATAGATCACATTTTTATCTCCAAGCCTTCTAAACACATAGCGTGAAAAAAGAAACACGATTTACGTCAGAATGTTCAAAAGTTGAAATCTTATTTTTGCCACCAGCAAAGTACAATGTGGGATTCCTAATTCCAAGATATGAGAAAAAATGTTTTCTTGTGGTCTCCATCACTAAAACAATAGTAAAGTCCTTGCAATTTATAAAATCTTTATAAAAGAAGATTTTTGGTAAACATGTTGGTTGCTTAGTTTAACTGAAGCTTTTGGTTAAAATATTGGTTATATAATTGCTTCAATATTACTTTTCAGTAGACCCTTGAAAAACATACAAGTTAGAAATGCTGACCCTCTGCTCAGTTGAAAATTCATGAACTTTTGACTCCCCCAAACCTAATTACTAATAATCTACTCTTAACCAGAAGCCTTATTGATAACACAAATAGTCAATTAACACATATGATGTGTATATATTATATAATGTATTCTCACAACAAATTTAGAGAAAGGAAAATGGTATTAAGAAAATCATAAGGAAGAAAAAATGTATTCACTATACAGTAAGTGGAAATTCATCATCATAAAGGTCTTTGTCCTGGTTCTGTCCACACTGAAGAAGCTAAGAAAGAGAAGGAAAAGGAAGGATTGGTCTTGCTGTCTTCACAGGTGGCAGGGGTGGATGAAGTGAAGGAGGTGTAAAAAGAGGCAGGAGAAGCAAGTACACTATATGTAACCTTTAGAGAATACATTGTAATTTCTAACTTGTTTCTTTTTCACTCTAAAAATGTTTCTAATGGTACCAATGTGTACGGAATTGGTGGGTTCTTGGTCTCGCTGACTTCACGAATGAAGCGTCAGACCCTGGCAGTGAGTGTTACAGTTCTTAAAGATGGCATGTCTGCAGTTTCTTCCTTCTGGTAGGTTTGTGGTCTCGCTGGCTTCAGAAGTGAAGCTGCAGACTTTGGCGGTGGGTGTTATAACTTACAAATGCCCCGAGGACCCAAAGAATGAGCAGCAGCAAGATTTATTGCAAAGAGCAAAACAAAAACAAAAACAAAAAACAAAAAAACAAAACCTTCTACAGTATGGAAGGTGTTTACAGAGAACAGATTGGTCAATTTTACAGGGTGCTGATTGGACCATTTTGACAGGGTGCCAATTGGTGCGTTTACAATCCCTGGGCTAGACACAGAGTGCTGATTGGTGCATTTACAATCTTCTAGCTAGATATAAAAGCTCTCCAAGTCCCCAGTACACTCAGGAGCCCAACTGGCTAACTGGCTTCACCTAGTGGATCCTGCACAGGTCTTGCAGGCGGAGTTGCCTGCCAGTTCCTAGCCATACCTGCACTCCTCAGCCCTTGGGCGGTTGATGGGACTGGGTGCTGCAGAGCAAGGGGCAGTGCTCGTCAGTGAGTGTTGGGTCATTCAGGAGCCTAGGGCGTGGGGGGGAGGCTGGGGCATGGCAGGCTGCAGGTCTGGTGCTCTGCCCTAGGGGGTGGCAGCTGAGGCCTGGTGAGAATTCCAGCACGGTGCATGCAGGCTGGCAGTGCTGGGGGACCCCGCAACCTCCGCAGCTGCTGACCTGGGTGCTAAGTCCCTTACTGCCCTGGGCTGGCAGCACTGGCCAGCAGCTCCTAATGTGAGGCCCACCGAGCTCGTGCCCACCGGAATTTGTGCTGGCCTGTGAGTGCCACGCGCAGCCCTGGTTCCCGCCTGCGCCTCTCTTTCCACACCTGCCCTCAAGCAGAGGGAGATGGCTCCGGCCTCGGCCAGCTGAGAGAGAGGCTCCCACAGTGCAGTGGTGGGCTGAAGGGCTCCTCAAGCGGCACCAGAGTGGATGAGGAGGCCAAGGAGGTGGCAAGAGTGAGGGCTGCTAGCGCATTGTCACCTGTCACCAGTACTCTTTAAACCATTTTACTTTAGTTTTAGCACTCATATAGAAAAGTCCATGTCATAAAAGAAGTCCAAAGTGGCCCTAAATAATCAGAATCTTCCGCCAAGTTGTCCAATGTCAATTTGTTTTCTGGCATTGCTTCTTCTATGACTTCTTTCTCATCACCTGGGACTGGTTCAGAAATACTGATCTCCATCCAGTTGTTGCTGTTAATATCACCAGTGTGCTGTTTATTAGTTCTTGAATTTCTGTAAGATCCACATCTTGAAACTCTTTCCCACCTACTTTTTTTAAAATACATATATCCAGAATCTCTTTCATGATTTCCTTCATTGGCTCTGTTGTGAATATTGTGATGTCACAGAATTTTCTCCAGCAGAAATTTATTGTTTGGATCTTGATAATTTTCATGACTTTTTCTATCACGTTGATGGCATCTTCAGTGGTGTAATTTTTCCAGACTCATGGTCTCTCAGTCGTGTTTCTCTTCCACAGCTTTGAAAATCTTTTTTATGGAGTACCATTTATTATGAGCCTTAATAATCCTTATGACCCCTTGATCTAGAAGCTGAATTAGAGATATGTTTGGCGGCAAATAGATATCTTTGATGCCTTTGATGTTGAACTCATAGGATTCTGAGTGGCCAAGGGTTTGTCTAATCAAAAGAATGCCAAAAGGCAATGCTTTACTAGAAAGGTACCTTCTGAGATCAGGGACAAAGCATCAATTGAACCCATCCAGAAAAAGGGTTCTTGTCCAAGTGTCCTTGTTGTGAAACCAAAGACTAGCAGTTGGTGTTTATCTTTCCCTTCAAGGCTTGGGGTTTCACAGCTTTACACAAAAGGTCAGTTCTGATCATAAACTCAACTTCATTTACATAAAACAGTAGAGTTAGCCTGTCCCTTTCTGCCTTAAATCCTAGTACTCACTTCTCTTCCTTATTAATATCCTTTAAAACTCTCCCCGCTCCGCGCCCCCCCACCCCCTGAATAGGGTACTTTTGTTGACATTAAAATCCCATTCAGGTAGAGATACTTTTTCTCCTCAATGCTCTTCTTAATGGGAATTCATCTGCTATCTCTTGGTTAATAGAAGGCGCCTCTCCTGTTATTTTGACATTTTTAAAGCCAAACTTCTTTCTAAAGCTGTGAAATCATTCTTTGCTGGCATTAAATCCTCCAGCTTTAGATTCTACACTTTCCTTTTGCTTTGTCGTAAAATGACTTTGTTTTTTATCAAATCATGTTAGAGTCTATCTAGGCTTTAACCATATTAGATTCTAAAGACTCTATCTTACTGCTGTAAAGAAGGAGCCTTTCTTATAGCAATCTTGTATCCACATAAAAGCTACGTTTTCAATACAAGGTAATAAGACATTTTGCAAAAAGTACAGGGTTTGTTCACCTGCTGGCACAGCTATAGAAAGGGTTTCATGTATCTTTTTTCTTTTCTTTCTTTTTTTTTTTTTTTTTTAACAATGATCCTTACCCTGGATTCGTTTATCTTGAAATGGCAGGCAAACACAATTGCAGACCTCAATTTAAAGTATATATCAAGCAATTAACCTTTTTTCTTGCATTTTCATGACTTTTCTCTGCTTTTGGGAGCACTTCCTGCATCACTAATGGCACTTTATTTTGGGTACTATCATGTTATTCAAGGTATGTGATATTGCACTAAACATGGCAAATACATGAGTATAATGAGAGATCCTTTTTTACTGTGATAAACAGTTTACTGTAGTGAGGAACTGCTCACATACAGATGATTAAAATTACAAGGTGTTTTCAGCAGATACTCACAACACTTCAACTCACTGCAATAGCAACAAGAGGTGGCTACAAAATTATTACAGTAGTACAGTATGTATTTCAGTTAATTTTATGTGGTTATGATTTGATACTGGATCTTTATATTTGTTTACATTTCTTTGGACTGTGAATGAGGTCATGTATTGTCAATAAGTGTGTGTATAAATTTTGATAAATTTTAACTTTTGTAATAGATTTGTGTGTATTGTATGGTAGTAAAGGATAAAATAGAATAATATCTGCATACATTTTACTCATTCATGACATACCTTTTTAATTTTTTAGTTATTTTTAGGCTATAAGGTTTATCTGTAAGTTTTTTCAAATTTTCTCAAGTCTACTGAAAATTTTCTAATATATTTGTTGAAAAAGATCTGTGTATAGATGGTCCTGCTCCGTGAAAATCCCTGTTATTCAAGGGTCAGCTATATTTTGAAGAAAACCTTAGTGTTACTATAACGGATCTCCAATGGAGCAGCAATAAAATGTGTTAACGTAAACGGGAAAATTGGAGATTAAAATAGTAATTGGAACTAAACCCGTCTTCATTGTTCTCAGACATGTGGCTCAGAAAACCCTAGAAGCCACAGAATCTTTGGAAAACAATAGAGGAAAAGACTTTAACGAGTGCATTATTTCTTATGGCATAGGTAGCCTTTTGCCCAAATCATAAGGCAGAGGAATGTTCTCCTGGCAGCCCACTTAGGGAGCGAGAAAAAGACAGAGCTGAGAATCAGGCTGGGACAGATATGAAGATAATACTGTACTTGGGGTTTGTACCTCAAAAACATGTTGGGAGGAATAAAGGCAGAAACCAGAATTTAGTGCAACACTGGGAAACTGAAAGCAACAGGAGTGTAGTCATGGGATTTCTGTATAAGCAGAGACAGCCAGCTACAACTTAGTTTTACAGTATAGTAAGTGAATAGGTAAAGCCAAGGAGACAACAAAGCAGTGAAATGGAAACAGTAGCAGCAAAATTCCTTGAATTAGGAAAAGAAGTCGGCCGGGCGCAGTGGCTCCCGCCTGTAATCCCAGCACTTTGGGAGGCCGAGACAGGCGGATCACAAGATCAGGAGATTGAGACCATCCTGGCTAACACAGTGAAAACCTATCTCTACTAAAAATAAAAAATAAAAATTTTTTTTAAAAAATTAGCCAGGCATGGTGGTGGGCAACTGTAGTCCCAGCTACTCGGGGGGCTGAGGCAGGAGAATGGCGTGAACCCGGGAGGCAGAGCTTGCAGTGAGCGGAGATTGCCCTACTGCACTCCAGCTTGGGCGACAGAGCGTGACTCAGTCTCAAAGAAAACAAAACAAAGCAAAACAAAAAAACAAAAAAGGAACTCAAATCTAAAGGAAGTCTTAAAAACATTTTCAAGAATTACCTCTTTAGAGTTACTGCTCGCAGAATATGATCACCTTGGCAGTAAGAAACTTGGAATCCCCAGAAAGGATGAATAAAAAGTGCCTGAGTACATACATGCATAAAAATGAAATAAAAGGAAAATAGGTAGAGGTCAGATTTCTATTGTAAAATATTAACCTATAATTGAATCTTAATATTTGTCTATAGTTAGCTTGGGTGAAATTATACAAGTCACTTTGTGTAGGGGAGAGCTAGCATTTACTAGGAGAAAATAAACACTTCATTTTAAGTTTGCAATTTCGTTTAAACTTTGGAAAAATGCTTATTCTACATCTAAGTTGCAGGACTATTAAGCAGCTTTCCTAAGGTCTCACATCTATGTGAGTCAGTTTTGAATCTTACTTCCATTTCCCTGGCTAACTCCCCTCCAGGGCACTCCTTCCCATCACAAGTTGACTTTGGGTCTGGACACAGCATTGTTGCAACGAGAATGTAAACCAGAGCAACTGCTGCGTGACTCAGCCACTCAGGCCTCTCTAGGACTTGAGTCATGTTAGTTACCTTTCCTGCAAGTCAGTTTCTGCATCTATAGAGTGGGATGATAGAACCTGCCTCACAGTCATGGAGCAAGGATGAAATGAGATAGTGAATGTCCAACGCTTCTTTGCAGCTCGCAGGACTGCCATATCTTAAAGTTCCCCATTAAATCCCTGGACAGGGGCAAAGCTGCAGCATTGTATTACAAGCACATAGTAAGCACTCAACATGAAGTTACTGTGATTCAAACAAAGCAAAATGGATATTTTTTACGATAGTTATTTGCTAAATATGACATTATTATAGCCCCTTCTACCAAAAAAAATGCAAGAAATCTTTGCATCCCACCAAAAAATAGCTAAAATGGGAATTTCTTATCATTATAATTCTTCATTTCAACTTTGTTTAATTATATCCTAGACAACGAGGGATTTAGTTTATTTTCTTAAGCTATTCTAGTAAAAGCTTCACATACAAATGTTCAGTTTCATTCACAGCTAATATTTTTTCAACAAATAACATAATACTTCTTTTACAAAATACAGTTAGAATATATATTTGCCTAGTTTTTCATAAGTAGTCACAGTTCTTGCTCCACACTCATTGAAGTTAATACAAAAACTTCACAGAAAACCAGCAATCTAACCACAGCAATTTATGTAGATTTTAAAGTCATGTAGATTTTACCAAAAATTTCAACCCCCTTTAACATAAACATTCCAGGCTGAGCACAGTGGCTCATGCCTATAATCCCAACACTTTGGGAGGCTGAGGAAGGCAGATAACTTGAGCCCAGGAGTTCGAGATCAGCCTGGGCAACATAGGGAGACCATGTCTCTACAAATATACAAATATTAGTCAGGCATGGTGGTGCGTGACTGTAGTCACAGGTATTTGGGAGACTGAGGTGGGTAGAATGCCAGCACCCAGGAAGTCGAGGTTGCAGTGAGCCTTGATCACCCCACTGCACTCCAACCAGGGCAAGGATAGTGAGACTGTTTCGAACACACACACACACACACACACACACACGCACACATACACACACCCTCTTAAATTCTTTTAGTTTTACCCCTTTAAGATGTCCCTGCAATTGCAACCTCTTTCTTCTGTCTTCCCCACACAGTCACAGGCAATCCTTCCTATTTTGCACAGATTCTCTCCTTAGTTTAAATTATCTACTCGGGAAAACAAACTAAAGAAGTAGCTAATTTTTAAGGAAAGCCACTGAGAAAACAGCTCAGCTGAAAGAAAGAGCTGAGTCCCTTGTTTCTCAAACGTTGCCTTCCTGTTCTCACCCTGAGAGAGGTCATCTCCCACAGTGAAATCTTTGTCAGAAATAGTTTCAATGCTTGGGAGATACTTGAAGCTACCTATTTGTACATTTTGACCACTCTGTGCCCTTTCCCCCTATCTGAGTGTTCTTCCAGACTAAAGTAGCCTCAGAGTGGGGCTAGCAGGCCCTCCATGGTGTCTATGCAACCCTCTGTCCCTGACCTACCAGCAGCCAGCAAGCAGACTGAGGTAACAGTATTCAAATAGGATGAAAAGATGTTCTTAGCTTATTTGAATGTTAAGTGTCTTTCTTTATGCAGTTGCTTTGTTGTTTATATTGTCATAGAATAAATAGTATGATAGTTTATTTTTGTTGCTTTTGAAAAGTGCATAGCTGATTTAATGTATATTCATGTTTCATAATGTATTGTCTGACATGTCTCTATAGTCTCTATTCTCTCTATATATATTTATAATATATATATATAGAAAAATATATATATATATATTTCTCTTTCCCTCTGGCATATCTGGAGGTTACTTTGTGATATTGGTATAGGGGAGATGTAACAATGTCATGTTCTTAAGGCTTTGATGCTGTCTTATTATTTTTACCTAGACAATATATACTCTTTTCCAGAAACATATGCAAATGTAGGCTCCTTTATGAACCCTTCCTTTGCCTTCCTGAGACAAGTTAATCACAGCCTCTTCTGAAATGCTTCTATTGTTTGCTCCTCACAGGCATTCCATATTGTTCTAATACAAAGTTTCTTCTCCCTGACTCTTACAGAGGTATTCCTGTTGCCTAGAAAACTGCCTGCCACAGAGAACATGAAATATTTATGTCAATTGAATATATTGAAGCAATGAGGCAGATTACTGCAGATATTAATCTTGATAAGCAGTGGTTTTGCATTTGGTTTTTAACCAGATAAACAAAAATGTATTTAATGCAGATGGGCACAAGTGAGCAACACTCAAGACTGGGCTTGCAAAACAAAAATCTCCGTGTGCATTTTTTTTTAAATCGAGGCAAACCAAAGGATTTTTTAAAATAAATATTGTTATTCTACTAGAAGTGACATCACTTTTCCCCTATTGCTATGAAATTTTGTGGTTTATATTGTTCAGTGTAGATAAGTTATCGTAGAAATTATTGTTCTGACTTTCCTCAAAACCAGCTTTGTGAACCCATGTGTGTTCGTGTGTGTGAGGGAGTATACAGAATAGAATTAATTCTTGTTCAGTGATCGCATTATAGAAAGTGAATTGAACAACGGCCATTGGCAATTATATGTGTGCATGTAAACACAGGAACACACCAGCCCTGGCCTTCTGGTGCAACAGTGTCATGACTTTACTATGTCCAATGGAATTAAAGTTGGACATGTATAATTCTATTATTCATCACTGTTTCTCTTTCTTAGATATGCTGATAGAGTATATTATTTATTATTGAAAAATTTAAATTAATACCTGTAAACTGTTGCAAAATAATTCAAGAATACACCAATTAACCTTCCTTCCATTTTGGAGTAATTTCTTTAGAATAATTTCTGTCTTCTAAGTGGTTTAATTCATTTTGCTTGCCACCATTTCAAGAGCAGGCTGTTGTCTTTATAAAGCTCTCTAAAAGCACTCCAAATTTGTGAAAAGAAGAAAATGTCTTTACAATTATGAATATTTCTGTAACTTTCAAGAGATTCTTGTGTTATTTGCCTCATTTCCCAAAGTGTTAGATGGAAGTGAAAATTACTCCCTGCTAATAATGTCAACACTATAATTCAGTTACTTTTCTATGCTCAAATAATTATGTGACATTAAAATTAAGAATAACCGACTTGATTTCACTTAACTTTATGTTCGGGTCTTTCATCTTATGCACTGATGACAGCTGGAGTCCTGAACTACTCTGCAATATTTCCTTCAAATACCGGCACTGAGGTATAGTCTTGAGATAGTTAATAAAGACAGGAACATGGCATAAAAATCCCTAAGACTTAATCACAATTGGATAGATAGCAAAAAAGTATTCTAAAAAACATAATAAAATGTCTGTATTGATGATAATGAACCTGGAGGTGTTTTCTGGAGAGAAGAATTGTGTTTATAATTATTCCTCAAATGTATTAATTTTTACTTCTTGGGGATTCTAATGATATTGCTTATTTTGTTACCTTGGTTTGACTTTGGGTGTTATAATTTTTTCCTTAACTCCCATATCTGTATTGAATATTCTTCACTCCACCATCATCATCACTGTCCATCATCACTGTCCTAATGAACATCACTGCCCTAACCATGACTGTAGACAGTAGGACTAAAGAGAAGGAAAGTATCCTTCCTTTCATTTACACTGCTTACTTTTATATGTAACATATCTCTTACATAGTATTTTGTTTACTGAAAATGGGCAGTTTTAAGATAACATGAAAGAACTTATTTCCCTTAAGATTAAATTATATGAAAATGTTGAATCTAAATTCAGGCTTTGTAATCAAGCTAGAGGGAAAAATACTCCTTCTGGAGTTCAAATTTTTGGCAGCACTTAGGATGGGACTGGTGGCTGTGATACTGGATAGCTACTGAACAAGAAATAACATCACTTAGAGTTTGGAGCCCAGTGCTAGTTTGTGCCAAATTCTTCGTCTTCATAAATATTTATGAGTGATTTCTGCCATCTCGTTAGAATGTAATTCAAAGACAACAGGTGCAAGCAATGATTGCTCAAGCTAGGCCAACTAACTTTGTTACTGTGTTCCAAGTTTTACTTTTAGAAGGATCTGTAGAGAGTTGTCTCTGTGACATCTTTGGTTTATTGATTTCATTTGAAAGATGTTGGTTGGGCACTTCTAAATTTCAGTGACTTGCTTCCAGTGAGCTGTAGTCTAGTTTGAAAAACAAATGCTAAAGGAAAAATTATACAAATAATCCTTCAGTTACATTTGGGAAGAAATATAGAGTGAACTGTGAGTCTGCCTCGTGCAGACTGTTAAAGAAGGTGTACTGGGACTTGCAGAAAGAGTCGGAGTTCACTATGCCAAGTGGAGCTGGAAAGGAATGGAGGGAGAGCACTCTGGAGAGACTGAGATGCCTGGGTTAGGGCCTTGAGGCAGAATGACACTTGCTCCTCCTGAAAGCAGAAAGAAGACAGGAGTGTCTGGGGAACAGTTAGTCAAGGACGGAAGGTGAGACTAGCAAAATAATCAGAAATGAGATCTTAAAAAGTTTTGTAAATCACACTAAACAATCATACATTCATCCAAGGCATTGGATGAATATCTATTAATGGCTTACTCTTATCTATTAAATATCTATTAAGAGCTACCAAATATCTATTGATGGCTTACTGTTACTGCGTGCCAAACACTGTTCTAGGTGCTGGAAATATGGCAATGGTTGAAAGAAAAAAAAAAAAAAAAGAACACTTTTACACTTAAATGACATTAGGGAGACAGGAAATATGTAAGTGAGTAAATATATGGTGGGTCAATAAGGGTTATGGAGAAAAATAAAATAATGAAGATACAAAATTGCAAACACGGCCAGGCGCAGTGGCTCATGTCTGTAATCCCAGCACTCTGGGAGGCCGAGGCGGGCAGATCATGAGGTCAGGAGATCGAGACCATCCTGGCTAATATGGTGAAACCCTGTCTCTACTAAAACTACAATAATTAGCTAGGCATGGTGACACACGCCTGTAGTCCCAGCTACTTGGGAGGTTGAGGCAAGAGAATCGCTTGAACCCAGGACAGGAGGCAGAGGTTGCAGTGAGCAGAGTTCGTGCCGCTGTACTCCAGCGTGGGTGACAGAGAGATACTCCGAGTAAAAGAAAAAAAAATGCAAACACAGGGGTGCTATTTTACTAGGATGCTCAGAGGAAACCTTATTATAAAGAGACACATAGGTAGATAATTGAAGAATGTGAAAACTGAGTAATGAAGATATCTTGGAAAATGATGATTAATTAAACATGAGTTTTCAGTCTGGCCTCCCTCCTAGAATTCAGTTAGCCTATGAACTTGATTTGGAAAAAAATATTAAAACATTCCTCCCAATAACCTGTATGTGAAATTCAGTGTTCCCTTCAATTTTGGATTGTATCAGTAATCCACGAGAGTCCTAGCAGCAGCTGTAATGTTGCTCAATTTACAGATATTGTATTTTGTATAACAGTGTTAAGATACCCTGAAATATCATTTACTCTCATCTCTATTTTGGCGTTATCATTATTCTCAGATGTGCTGCTAGATCTCATTTTGATGAATTAATTAAAAAGCATATATGTTACTATAAAAATTGGTTTAAAATATTTTTAATACTTTTGTTTCAAGATAATTGATTATATTTGTAATTCTGTGAATTGTGTATGCATTATGAAACATCATTCTGAGAAACCTCTATCTGCTTTACTCAACCCTCCTTCCAGGAAGGGTCCATGATGCAGAAAATGTGAAGAGTCTCCATGTTAGAGAGAATAAGGAGAAAAGCCCTGATATAAAAGTGTTCTTGATATGTTCAAGAGACAGCTCCGAGAACAGTGAGGAGGAAGCAGAGGGGTAGGGTGGGAGTGGTGAGAAAAGAGAGCAGGAGGTAGAAGGCAGATCAGTTGATCATGGCAGGGCTTTGCACCTGCACAGTGAGAGGTTATTAAGGGTTTAAAGTTAGGGAGCCAAATTAAGAACATTCAGAAAGCCTAGTGATAAAGAGAAATATTAAAAACTAATTAATACCAATAACATTTTACCTAACTGAGCTAATCGCCTTGCTCCCTATGAGAGCTATGAAAATACATTGCTTTCCTCCAAAGCACTTTGCTTG
Organism: Mandrillus leucophaeus; assembly: GCF_000951045.1. Taxonomy (NCBI): domain Eukaryota; kingdom Metazoa; phylum Chordata; class Mammalia; order Primates; family Cercopithecidae; genus Mandrillus; species Mandrillus leucophaeus. Next base: position 2,449,772 of record NW_012101932.1, on the reverse strand, counting down.
TTAAATCAAATGTTTCAGGGTCAAGGCTGTGCTGTACTTTCTCAGTTGAAAATTAAACCTTGTGAATTAGAATATTATCTAGAAACAATTTCCTTCTCTGCTTTCAATTTTCTACATGCTGAGCTTTCTAAATTTGCATTTGCTTTTTTAAAAAATCCAATAAAGTCACATCCTTTTATCTTAATTTATTTTATATTTGCAATATCAAAGTTTTCAAGTGTAAGACTTGAAGTTAAATGGCAGCATTTACTGTCTTACATACTAGGACAGAAAGCACACGTGTTTTTATCAGCTCTGCCACTGTGTGATTTTTAACACTGCATTTGTCCAGCCAGACCTGCCTGTACTTCTCAGTGTTGCTCTGTGACATCTCATCCTCCCGCTCACATTCCAGTTGAGCTGCTCATTACCCTCAGAGTGGATTCCAATGGATGTTTCTTTCTTGTGACATGTGAAAAATCATTTTCATTACTATTACACAAGCCTTTCTAGGTTACCTCTTCAGGTTTACTTACCAACTTATTTTCTCCCTCCAGTCAAGAAGAGCCTGGTTTTAACTGCTTTTTTAAAAAATTAGTAAATCCGGTGTTATTTCCATTATTGTCCCAATAGAAAATTTATTCTCTTAGACTTTTCGTAGATTCAAATTTCAACATATTTTTTAAAATCATAATTTATACTTTTTCTTTCCATGATGTGTTTGATTTGTTTATCTTCCTCAATTTACTTTCTTGATACATTATTTTCTTTTTTTCTTTCTTTCTTTTTTTTTTTTTTTACATAAGAAAGTGGCAGTCTTTTATTGCAAATATGTGCACACTCTCGGGCGAGGTTCTCTGGTCCTCAGGCGTAGGGGGCCAGGGAAGTTGCACCGGCGCTCTCGGGTGAGGTTCTCTGGCCCACAAAAACGGGGGCCGAAGAAGTCACCCCGGCTCCTGCCGGCAGTGGACTTTTATGTATTGGTACTGGAAGGGGGAGGGCAGGGGGCGGGATAAGGGCATGACAGGGGCGTCTCCATAGGCGGGGCCGGGTAAGTTTCGATCTCTTCAGATTGACGTCCTGCGGCGCCTGCTCAGTTGATCTGCATTTTCCCGTGCGCTGGTAAGTTGGTGATGAAGAACCCAGAAGCAACAGGGGCAGTGCCTTCTTGTTTACCTTCCTCCATCTTGTCCCTTCTCCCTCACCCAAACAGTCCAACCTCTTATTGATTATAAGAATTTGGGGCACCGTTGTCTGTCTGGCTGCTTCCTGCTGTTATGGGGCGTAGTTAGGGTCTGAGGTTGGCAGTTGGGTGTAGGGATGCAGGAGCATTTGATTGAAAGTGACTCGGGTGATTTCTTGGACCCTGGCTTGGAGAAATTTTATTAAAATGGGAGCAAAACATAAGGCAAGGCAGAGGATTAGTATGGGAATTAGGAATGGGAGCATCTGCTGTACTACAGGCAGAAGCCATACCGGTGGTCCGGGGGTGAAGGGGGCATTAAATTGTTGAAGCTCCTTTTTGATCTTGTTTAATGTTTGGGCGTTGGTGTCAACCAGGCCTGATTCATTTACGTAGTAGCAACACTCCTCTCCTAGGAAGAGGCATGTTCCTCCTTTTTCAGCAGTAAGAAGATCTAATGCCCGTCTATTTTGTGCTGCTACCTGGGCCACTGAGGTGATTTGACGTTGTAAAGAGGCTAAGCTTTCAGCTAAAGCCTCTATGGCTGCCTGGACCTGAGTGGAGAGGGTCTGTGTGGATTGAATGGAGTGGGTGAGGGCCCCTGTTCCAAGTCCTGAGGCTACTAGGGACGATGCTAGGGAAACCCTGATAATTAAAGGAAGAAAAACGGCCTGCTTTTGGATGTTATTGCTGGGACTGAGCTAGGAAGCTAGTTCAGACAATTCTCCTTTGCTACATAGGGTTAAGCTAGGCACTAAAGATACCGGAACACAAAGGGATTAGGTGATGGAGGTATGGTTAAGAGTTTTAGATAGAGTTTGGTTACACCAAAAGTAGCCTCCAACGGGGGCCGTCTGGGTCTTGCTGGGAGCCTGAGTGCAATTACACCATGAAGAGTTTGGAGTAGAGTAGCAAAAAGGAATCTCTGTCTCACTCTGTCTCTCTTCATCTGTCTCTCCCCATCTCTGTCTCTGTCTCTCTCCATCTCTGTCTCGGTCCATCTCTGTATCTCTTCATCTCTGTCTCTCCCCATCTCTGTCTCTGTCTCTCTCCATCTCTGTCTTTCTCCATCTCTATCTCTTCATCTCTGTCTCTGTCTGTATCTCTCTGTCTCCATCTCCATCTCCATCTCCCTTTTCTTAGCTGATATTTATAGAACTGTTAACTTAATGACATTTTTTTCTAGGATAAAGAAATAACTTTTAAGCACAGAGAGAAATGAAAGAGTATAATGATTTGCAAAGAGACATTACTCAGATTTGCTCTTGGCAGTGAAGAATTTTGAATGGGCTTCTTAAAATTGAAGCAGCAGCTTGGGGAACACAAACTTGGCCATAAGAATGATTGTTTTTGTTCATTCACTTATCAAATATTGAATGAGGCTTTACTATATATTAGACATTGTGACAGATATTGTGGGACACAGAGATGACCATGCTTGGCATGATTTCTTACCTTCATGGTACTTGCAGTAAAAAGAAAAAGGTAAGCATTAAGAGAAATTACAATATGCTCAATTATTATAGGTTTAAAAACTTTTTCAAGCCCTAAAAAGCTTGGCGGAAATGCATGTAAGGAAATCCGCATGACTTCTCTAAGGAGATGATGTTTACAGTGACCCCTGAAGAATGCATGCTGGTAACCTAGGTGATGGAGCGGGGAGCATTTTGGGCACATGAATTGGCATTTTTATGCATTCTGACTAAAGCTGAGAGACTGCAGGGGGCAGTGTTTGGAAATGAGATTGAAGCATTAGGCAAAGCCAGATCACGGAGGGAGTTGTAGGCCCTAGTAAGCATTTTGGATCATGTTTCCATGGGAAGTGGGAAGAAAATAAATAATTTATAGCATAAATTTGAAGTTTATGTCTTGTGTTTTATAAAAGCAATGTTTTGAAAATATGTAACCCTGACATATTTTTGAAGGAAATAATTTCAGTGGTAGCTTTTAAATGAGAAAAGAATGAATTGCACTTACTTAGGCAATATAAGGGAAGCATAAACAATAGAACTCAGTAATACATTGTGTGTGAGGTAAGGACAAGAAAGGAAATAAGGATGGCTTAGAATATTGGACTAAACACTTATATGGGTAATAGTGCTTAGTACTGAGCATGTATACACTAGAGGAAAGCAGTTTTATGGGGAAAAAGAGAATTATGCTCTTAGTTTGAGTCATGTTGAGCTTGAGATGTTGGTGAGAAACTCAAATGTAGGTCTCAAGTGGTCATTTAGATTTATGAACCCAAAGCTGACTTGTCTGGATTTCAGACAACAAGGAAACATAGAACATAGAGACAGTGAATGAATAAAGCCATAGCTTTGAAGACAGTGAGCCCAGGAAAGGGCCCAGAAAATAGTTATGGGCATTTAACATTCAAAGTTGGTGAATTTGTGGATGGATGAAAACTGTTCATGTTTTATCAGGTTCAGTTGAATCTGGTTTCTTACACAGGATCAGATACAGGCAGGGTCATGTGACTTTGCTCTGCATTAAGGCTAAACAGAGTATTGTCAGAGTGTTTCAAGTTCTTGAACTGTCCAGTAACCACATGTCTGGGGTGCAAACCTCAGAGGGCTGGAGGCCCATGTGAGCCACATGAGAGTGCTAGTTCCTGGAGATTCAGGTCTGTCCGCATAAGACCCAGATGGGGATGGCTCGTGAAAAATACTGGAAAAGTTTACCTCGTTATTGAATCTTTTCTCCCTACTGGATGACTGATTTGAGGAGGCCTTCTCTAAGTTGTCTAAGTCTCTAATGCAGAAAAAAAAAATATGGTATGGAAAGTAGAAGAACAAACTCACTGTCCTTTCTGCTGTACCACAATGCATATTAAACTCTGGCTGGCGGCCGGGCATGGTGGCTCACGCCTGTAATCCTAACACTTTGAGAGGCCGAGGCAGGTGGATCATGAGGTCAGGAGATCGAGATCATCCTGGCTAACATAGTGAAAATCCATCTCTAGTGAAAATACAATAAATTAGCCAGGTGTGGTGCCACACACCTGTAATCCCAGCTACTCAGGAGACTGAGGCAGGAGAATCGCTTGAACCCAGGAGGCACAGGTTTCAGTGAGCCAAGATTGTACCACTGCACTCCAGCCTGGGTGACAGAGAGACTCTGTCTCGAAAAATCAAACATGCAAGCAAACAAACAAACAAAAAATAAATTCTGGTTTGCTTTGATGTCCAGAACAACAGAAGAACCAAAGTCAACCAATGTACTACCAGCTTTATGTGCTGAAATGAACAAAATTGCCTGATCAATCTTTCTTCCCCTTAACCTGTAAAACTCAATTGAGGGCTTAACATTTAAATAGAAATTCAATTTTAATAAGATTGTACCTCTTTGATACTTATTTATAATTTCTGTGTTTCTTCTGTTTTTTAAGGTATTCTTAAAGCATTAAAGTTTGGCTGAAGGGAGAGATATATGAAATATTCTAAATACCAACCAACTTAAAATCCACTAATACTTATAACTCACTTCTAAAGAATGAACAAAAGGCTTGCATGGTGGCTCACACCTGTAATCCTAGCACTTTGGGAGGCCAAAGAAGGCGGTTCACTTGAGGCCAGGAGTTCAAAGCCAGCCTGGCCAACATGGCAAAACCCTGTCTCTACTAAAAATACACAAATTAGCTGGGTGTGGTGGCATGCACTTGTAATCCCAGCTACTCTGGAGGCTGAGTCAGGAGAATTGCTTGAACCTGGGAGGCAGAGGCTTCAGTGAGCAGAGATCACACCACTACACTCCAGCCTGGGTGACAGGGCGAGATTCGGTCTCAAAAAAAAAAAAAAGAATGAACAAAAAACACTGCCAAAAATTGATGAATTAATCTGGGATAGATGCTGGAGGCTTTTAGTAGACATTGAGGGAAACTACATATTAGTAAAGTTTGTGGGGTTGAAAGGGTATTGGCTCTTTGGTATGCAAATGCAAATGGTTGCATAATCAAATTCATGACCATTTAATGTTAAATTATTAGGGAAAATAAAGAGTTGATGAGGGAAAGAATAATAATGACAAATTAATTCTATCTCAGCTCCTTTCTTAGAATTCAGTAGTTGATTATCTTCCTGGGCACATACAAATTTTTTTTTTTCCTGTGACTTTCATGGACTTGTATTAATAATATCTAGGTAAAATATTTCATATACATTAGAATATAACATTGCCATAATTTCAATTTATTTGAACTATTTAGATGAGTAAGAGGAAAGATAACTGGAATTAAGTGTACTCCATGACCAACTGAGAAGTATCTATAAATTAACTTATTCAAGCATTTCACATTTTCTTATTGAGCGTCTACCACTTGCCATGGCCTGCTCTCTCCTCATGCTTGGGATGCCACCGTGAACAAAACAAAGTCTCTGCTCACATGGCCTTACATTCCTTTGAGGAGAAATTGTTAATAAATAAACACAGGACCAACAAGTAAATGTATAGAGTGTATCAGTGATGCTAAGGGCTATGAAAAACATAAAGTGGGGAAGGCCCTAGAGATAGGGTAGTGTGGGCGATTTGATAGTCATCAAAAGTTACATTTGAGCAGAAGCCTCATTAAAGGAGAGAGGGAGACTTGCCAGTCTTGGGGGAGAGCATTCTAGGGAGAACATCAAGAGCAAAGCATCTAAGGCAGAAACATGCTTTGTTTAAGATGAGCAAGGCAAAGTGCCCTTCATATGCCCTTGGTCAATTTTTGTTTTCTTAACACTGACCTGTCCTTAAGCAAACGCTTAGAGGAAAAAATGAATTATTTAAGTAATGAAATAAATTCATTTTTATAGACTTAGATATGATAGATTGAATATGTAATAGGTGAGTATGAGGGTGTGTTTCTTTTTCAAATTATGCAATGTGTTTATGCTTTTCGGTATAATGTTCCATTGAATGTTGGTTCAACACTCAGTAATCATCATGATAAAAAAATGTGTCTCTATTTCTGTGGTTCTCTTTAGAGTGATTTATTCTCAGAGCTGCTCTGCAAAATGAAACACATTCTTTAATCCATGTAAGTACAGAACAATGAAGTTCTATACACCTTCAATACAGTGTGTGTCTGAATTTTTCAGTCCACAGAGCCTGCAGAATGTATTGGGCTATGGAATGGTGGACTTACTACTGATACCAAACTGTTTGGAACTGGAGATTTTTCTCACAGCTGTGGCTAGGTATCTGGTTAGTGGTTTTAAGATCTGATCAGTCCCAATTCCTGAAACAGTTTCTTGCTTTACTGCCTTCCCCTGCCTGCCTCCATCACATGAAAAGAAGTACGACTTTCTCTTCCTGTTAGTCTAGCTGCTTAAAAATAACACATTCCAGCAAGGAGGGAGGGAGATTACAAGCAACAGGACATGTGAGACTTGCCAAAGGGCCAGCATTTCCTGGCTCACAATTGCAGGAAAGGCTTTGCTCCGTTATCAATGGGACCTGGATGCTTTGATAGGCAATTGTTTTAAAAGCTGAACAACATTTGCAGTTGAAATATTGTGTGTGTGATACAAGGCTTGTGTGGAGGAAATATAGCACCAGATGGATCAGACAATAGTCTTGTCTGATGTTTTGTTCTTTTACTGGTAATAAAATTAAAAACTCAAGAAATGGCCATATACAACTTTGCTTTTAATAAAGTCTCCGTTGTTTTAGAAAAGAATGGTGTAACTGTCATGAACAATACAGATTTCCTTTTCAATAACTGTTGATTTTAAAATGTACTGAGTTAAAATAGAAATTGACCAGAAACAATAGAATGGCTGTGACACTATGATCATTTTGGGCAAGGACATTCCTTATGAAGCACATTGAATCCATCATCTCCAGCGAGATTAGGAAAAAAGATTGACTACTTAGAAATATACTCTCCCTTTAAATAGAATAGAACCATGGCATCCAAACAATTCCTGCTATTTAAAGAATATCTTGACTAAGAGTGTTTTGTTCTTGATTCTGGCTCCTAGAGAAGGTATATAAATAAATAAATATATATGTGATATTTACATTATGTTGGTAGTCATATATAGAGTATGTAAATTATTAAATATTATTTTTATTGAATATATATATATACCTATATGTTCTCCCTTACCCATAAAATTCATTAGTTGTGAGGCTCTTTCTGGTGTGTGGATCAGGAAAATAAACTGTATGGTATATAGTAGGTGCTAAATAAGTATCCATGGCTTCCACCTCCTCTCCATTGTTGTTGATTATACTGAGAATTCTGATACTGAAAATGCTTCATGAATCAGTATATATAATGTATACTAGCAGAAAGTGACATTATGATATCCCAAAATAAAGCAAATCATCCTGTAGAAGCTAGTGTTTGAGAAAGTCTGTCTATATTTTTTGTTTTGGAAATTTGGTCTGGTATATGTATAAATCACCTTTTGCCCAAATCTTTCAGAACATCCGGAATTCTGAAGATCCTACTTAAGTAGCAAAACTTCACATTTATAATATGCTTAAGTAAATGTATAGAAAATCACTCTATAGTCCTGCCATAATTCTTCTTTGAGATAACCTGGAGCCCTTAGAGGTTAAAGGTGGTGGGTAGAATTATGAGGGTAGTTGAAAGAACCTTATTTCCAGGGAGAAACATATTATCTGACATAAAAAAGAAGAAAAAATATTTTATAATCAAGTTGAAGAAGTTAAAATTAAAAAGAGTTTCAAGCAGAGTATTTAAAAATTTGACAATATTTATAAAATAGAATTAAGTTCAGACTTAATATTTACTTTTATTTTCATACTGACTCCTGATGGAACTTAAAAACAGCTGGCTTTGTTGATCTAATGGTTCCATGTAAGGCTACATAGGCAGAGTCAGAATCATTAAAGTTCCATTCTCATCAGATTTATGCTTGAGAAAACAGTATTCTCTTATAGTAATTTATTATAGACACTTCTTTGTTTGGCTTAGATATATTATTAAAACGACAGAAAAGGATGAAATGAAATAGTATAGCAATTACACAGTTTAAAACTTTTCATTAATAGATAAGGATTCCATTGCATCTTTCATTGCCACCATCTGTGTTGTATATAGCATTTTAAGATTAATAACCAGGCGAGGTTTTGTTTGTTTGTAGGTTTTCCCATTTCTGAAGAATATTGTTTAAAAAAGGACAATTATCTTTCTTGCATTGCAGGGACATTCTCAAGGCCTTCCCCAGACTATTTCTTCCCCAATAAACCTACAGTGGTGCCTCAGCACTGAAATATTTTTATTCAAAATAAAGAATACATTATCATTTTACCTAACCTAGTAAAAGATTTTTTTCTTTAGCAATGGCCTGTTTTCATCTTCTTCTCGAATGCCAACTACAACATTGGTTTAAATTTCAATACCTAAATAAGACTCAGGGTGGAGAAAAGATGTCATCCGTGGTTTCCCAGCAATAATTTAATATTCTGAATTGCATCTCCTCCTAGTGGTCTCACAGAGTAAACACAGTTTCCAGTGTGGGTGGATCACTTGATTCAATTCAATTCAATTCAATTCAATTCAATTCAATTCAATTCAATTCAATTCAATTCACTTTTGTTCAATTCAGTTTCACAAGTATTCACTGAATACTTTGGAACAGATCACTCTTTTAGATGCAGATTGAAAAGTACAAGGAACTCCTATCTTTACCTCAAATAAATTAATATTATGAGCCAATTATTTTCATAACCAGTTGTGGCACTTTTATTTTGTTCTTTTGATCTTTTAAATTAAGTAGTAATACAGCAGTGGCTTACAAACGCCTGCAATCTCACCACTTTGGGAGGCCGAGATGGGCAGATCGCTTGAGCTTACCAGTTCGAGACCAGACTAGGCAATGTGGTGAAACCCCATCTCTACAAGAAATGGCTCAGGTAGGAGGATGGCTTGAACCTAGGAAGCAGAGGTTGCAGTGAGCTGAGATCATACTTCTGCACACTGTACTCCAGCATGGGCAGTAGAGCCAGATTTTATCTCAAAAAAAAAAAACAACAAAAAAAAGTAATACATTTCAATACTAATAGTTAAAGAAACTTTGCTGTGCAAAGATGGCAATACTGCTGAAACTAAACCAGTGTTTGGCAGATAGAATCACTGTGCTAAGGTATCAAAGTCTAAATTCAAGTGTTTTGGGGTTGATTGAATATAGTGAGAAGCATGGTGCAATGAAAGGCTTCTAGGAAGGCACAGTGTTGGACTGGAAACAGTAGTTTTTTGACTGGGAGAGGGAACACTGCTTTCTAGTCCTTACCAAATTGTGAGATCTCAAATAGTTACCCAAACACTTCAGTCAGTCTCCTCAATCAAAAAGTGGCAGGAAAGTTCTACCTAGGGTTCCTTCTTGTACTGGATTTATACAATTCTGGTTTTTAAATTTCTACAGGATAATACCCAACTAGTTGTCATATAGATAATACCTATATGATTTCATAGGACTAGAATCCCATTCCTTCGTGATTTTTCCATTATAGAAATCTCTTTCAGTTTTTAGTATGATTTTTCAAATGCAAAGTAAGATAATGTACAATAGAGATTAATAGTGATATATGGAATAAATGTATAGTAGACAAAAACCAGCATATCTGCTTACCTCTCAATTATTAATTTAAACAGCAATAATTACTTAAAATAGTCATTAATAAATTAATATAAACACTTAAATAGTACTTTATTAAATTATTAGCAGATGAAATTTATGTAATTCTCTAAACAACTTGTCCGAGTTAAGTATTATTTTTTATTTCTCTCTTTTATAAAAACAGAAAATGAAGAAACTTACTCAAGGTCTGAAAGTGGATAAATAAACTAAGCTAGAATTTGAAATGAAGAAGTGTCACTACAGAGTTCATGTTCTTAATACCCACAACTTACTGCCTGGATGCAATGCTTCTAGCCCAGTGGCCATGTCTGCCAATGTTACCTACCATCACCTCCACCCCAGTGTATCACTGACCCCAAACTGACCAATCAATCTCTCTTTCAGGAAGTTGGAATAAAAACTCAGAGCTACATGTGCTTGCGGTCAGATTACATTAATGGCAGACCCCAGAGGACAAACACTCAAAAATAAGTCATAAGGAATCTTGTTCAAGCCTTCCTGGGGCATAGTACTTGAGATTGTTCTCCAAGTCTATGAGCTATTTCACTATCTTCCTTTAAATTTTTGATGTTTAATTTAGTTTTGGTTGCTTGTCATCTACAAGCAAAAACTAATACAAACAAAATAGCAAACAAATACATTGAACTAGAATACCACAATTAAAAAATATATTACAGGTACTCATCAAGACATTGGTACTCTATTTTGTTTTTAGAATATACTTCACAACATAAGGTGAAAACTAGGTTATATAAATACTTTCTTAAGTTTCTTTCTTCATCCTCACTCTAGCCTTGAGTTTTTGTCTAAATAATCCACCGTGGAAAGACAGAATGAAGAAGAAAGGAAAAAAAGGGAGAGAGGGAGGAAGGTATGAAGTGAGGAGGGAAGAAGGAAAGAAGGCAGCAGATACACAGTTGGAAAGATGAAATTTGTAATAGCCTTTTCAGATAATTGTAGGTATTGCTTTTTGATATTAAACAAAACTCAATGTGTGTAATTTATTAAAGGTAATTTGTAATGTGGAGCCTGAATATATATTTATCTTTTAGTACTATTACATTAAAATCCCATTATTTTAGTTTCCACTTTGAGTGGATCTTTTATCCCTGGATGACAAACTAATACCATGCATTGGTCACTTGGAAAATATTGGTTCACTAAGTTGAAGCAATCTGTCTCTCTCTCTTTTTTTTTTTTTTTTTTTTTTTTTTTTTTGAGATGGAGTCTCACTCTATTGCCCAGACTGGAGTGCAGTGGTGGGATCTTGACTCACTGCAACTTCTGCCTCCTGGGTTCAAGCAGTTCTCTGCCTCAGCCTCCCAAGTAGCTGGGACTACAGGTGCCCACCACCACGCTTGGCTATTTTTTGTATTTTTAGTACAGATGGGGTTTCACCATCTTGGCCAGGCTGGCCTCAAACTCCAGAGCTCGTGACCCACCTGCTTCGGCCTCCCGAAGTGCTGGGATTACAGGCATGAGCCACCACTCCTGACCACTTGAAGCAATATCTTAAATCTGAACACAGTGTACTACCCAGTAGCTAAAAGTTGAGTTTATAAATACTACTGCCAAACTCATCTCATAAAACTGGAAATATTGGGAAACTGTCAGGCTTATGGTAGCAAATATAAATTTCCAAACCTGAATTTGTTGCTTATAATCTTGACTTGGTTGTTGGAAACAAATGTCAGTTGTTTTAACATTTAACATTAAGTTGTTTAACATTATATTTAACATTACATTTCATTCATTTTTGAGAAAATGTCTGACAAATACACAAGTCTCAATAACTAGTATTTTTTCTGTCAATCATTCTTTAAAGCAAAAATGGTGTCCGTTAAAAAAAAGTAGCTGGTTCAGTTCACACCTCCACTGTGCAAGGGCCTCTTCTCATTTGTCAGTTTTGCAATGTGAGAAAAACATTACACACTTCATCACAAAAAAACATTAAACATGTGTGTGCTCAATGTAAATGTAATGACATGATCGATATTTATTGCTTCATCAAAGATATATTAAAGAAAAACTGGATTTAAAAAAAATCGGAGTGGTGCTGAAGAACAAAAGGACTAAGAAGAGTATAGCATATTTGGGTTTCACTGCCTTGGTCCATAATAAAGCACCAGTAGTTTTACTCTGCATTATTTTTATACCTTCAGGGCAAATGTGAAAACAGTGAAATAAGTAAATCCTATTACTATGATTAAGTTACTATGAAAACAGTTTTGATTTCATTAAACTCAGTAAAATCTGTTGGAGACCTCCAGATCTCCATGATCTTTATGTTGAGAACCACAGACAAAGAGGAAGGGCGTAGCTCTGCATAGGATCAACCATACGATCCCACGTTAATAAATAAACAAATAGATAAAGTGACTTATTGACATTTCTAATAGTAATTCTCAACCACAGGCACATGACTTGATTCTTAGAAAAGAAGGTATTGTGGGTAAAACTTAGATCTAAACGTATCTCTAAATGACTTTCATGTATTGAGAGTTTTTGCCTCTTCTCCCGAAAAAGGAATAAAAAGCGTATTCCCCCAAAAAAGAAAGTGGTAAATTACATTATTCACAAATGTCAAAATATTTAGTCTTCCCCATAGAAGAATTATATATTCTCACTCTATTGATATCAGACTTAGCCACATGATTTGCTTAACTAATGAAATGTGAGAGGTAATGGATTCTATTTCTAAAAAAATTTAATATATATCATATTTCCAATTTCTTTTGCTGCAAGCCTAGTAATTTCCCTGAGTGAAGATTATGTGGATCCAAACACAGCCAAATGATCATGTAACGTGAGTGTAGGCAACAACACATGGATTGTTGAAAGCCATTGATACTTTGGGTTTGCGTTTTACTGTTGCATAACTCAACCTGCACAGGTACAGCTTCAGTGAAATGTGATGCAACAATCATAAGGAAAGCAGGCTAACATAGAGATGCAAGGATAAAAGGAAGAGACCTCACTATGAGACGATATTAGGAGTTTCTGAGATAGGAAAAATGATAAGGGAATTACAGTTCAATAGATAAATGTGAATTATCATTGGAAGAAATAAAGGACAGAATTCATGCTGCAAAAAAATGAAGTTAGAAAACTAACAACCATTACAGTTTACACATATCAACTGCTTATTATATATACCATATCTGTGCTAACTCTTAAGAGGAATTGCATCACCAAATCTTCAAATGATTTTGAGCTATTAGCACTGTTATTATCATTCAACTCATGAAGAAAACAGATCTATAGAGATGAAAACATTTTCTAGTTTGGAGCAGGATTTAATCCCATGCAGTCTGAGTTAGAAAGCCTTATCCCTTAATCATTCTACTGCTTCTTTCTCTTTCTTTCTTTCCTTCTCTTTCTCCCTTTCTCTTTCTCCCTTTCTCTCTCTCTTTCTTTCTTTCTTTCTTTCTTTCTTTCTTTCTTTCTTTCTTTCTTTCTTTCTTTCTTTCTTTCTTTCTTTCTTTCTTTCAGTCTTTCCTTCTTTCCTTCTTTCTTTTCTTCCTTCTTTATTGTCACTCGGCATTGATTTCCTCTTCATAACAATTCTCACTCGGCATTGATTTCCTCTTCATAACAATTCCAGAAATTTCCTTTGGAGTAATATCCCCCGCACGTTTTCAATCATTTGATTGGGGTAGAATTCACCAGATGCACAGTGGTTGGTTCCATTGTGGGCACATTTAAATTAAACTATTTTGCAGTAATGATGGTCAGAGCAGTTCCAACATTTGAGAAGCCACAGCTATGAAACAGAATAAGAAAACCCAAGTTCAAGGCACATTACTTGAGCCTTGAACGAAACCATACCTGAAGTCAGATTGTCCCTGGATGCTTTGAGTTTATGAAACTAAATTCCTTCTTTATGCTTACATTAATTTAGTTCAACTTTTCTTTCACTTCTATCTGAATTGTTCCTACTGTAAGTCATTTGTCTTTTTGTTTATGAGTGTGTCACTCATTAGATGATAAACTCTTTGATAGCAGAGGCAATTTCTACCTGGCTCTTCTTTTTCAAGACCCAGGACAAGATAAAGACTACAGCAAATTTTCAATAAGTAACAGAATAATCTAATTTTGTCTTGCTTGATGTAATAGTAATAAAATGAACACAATGCATTTAATTCTACTGTTTGGTCATTTGCTGGAGTAACATTTATCTATTTATGATTATAGTTAATGGAATGATCCCTCATCTTTAGCCAAATTGTTTGTAATAACTTCAGAAGAATTTGAAATCTTGGAAGCAGTCTATAGCCATACCACCCTGAACATGCCAGATCTCATCCCAAATCATGGAAGCAAAGTTGTGAGTGTGTGTGTATGTAAAAGAGAAATAATTTGTTTATTTTCCATTTAAATATTAAATATGAGTATGACTCAACACATAGAAAGTGAGTCAGCCTGTTGTGTGAAGGATTGGGCTGGAGTGCCTGTGCCTGTCTCATTACCAACTGCTCTGGACACTCCAGGGTGTTGAACAGTGGTGGAGTGCAGTTGGAGGGAATTCCAGCAAAAGAAAATGAAAGATTATTTGGCATTTTCATTCACAAATTGGTCTGAAAGGATTAAATTAAATTTTTGCTGATTTACTGTTAACTCACACCCTCTGCCATATGCAAACTAAGGAAGATTTAGAGTTCTTTAGTAAAATCCCTTGTCATATGTGGCTGCTTTCACTGTCAAATAATTCAGCTAAATGCAGGTTGAATGCAGGGACTGAGTCAATTGTGGAGGTCTTTTGAACATGTAAGAGAAGAACAGGAGAGTCTTTACAGCCATCTATCAGATACTTACCGGTTTGCAGACCACTGGAGAATGGGTGTTCTCTGTTGCTGCAGGATTTTGTTTGGCCTAGTCCCTTCTCAGGATGTTCTGCTGGCATCTGCTGCTGACATCTGGGGCTGATGAACATAAAATATAATTTTTCTTGACTCAGTCAGCGGTTCTGTCCTGACTCAGTTCTTGCTGTGTTGCCCACTCTCTGCCACTTTCTCCATCTGGATCCTTGGCCTAATCACTCCACTCTCCGTAGCCACACAGGAATCAGGAGAAACTTGGCAGATCATTCCAAACCCTATTTATCTGTGGTCATTTTACTCAATTTCCACAGCGTTACTGCTCCACCCAATGGACACACGAGGTCCTTTGCACCAGTCTCTTCCAAGCACCCCAAATGGAGAAGTGCACAAGAGCTCCTTCTCCTCAGCTTCCTTATCAAACTAAGTGATACCTCCCCTCCTCAATGCCAAACCCAGGGATGAGAAATGAGACATATCTGAAAGCTTCCCTGCCTGGTGTTTTCCTTATACTCCCCTAGGACTCATAGTGTCTGCTTATTTCTTCCTGTCAGCCTAGGATTTCCCTCTGTCATCTAGTTCATAGAGCTGGAATTATGATCGGTAATTTCTTCTTCTGAAATGCTTCACATTCAAGTCTAATGACTTGTTGAAAAATTATATTTGTAATATTTTAATTTGAATATCGGTATTTTATTTTCCTCTTGCACTCCTACTCTAATTAATTTGAAGTGGACAAGTGCCTGGGCTGACTAAGGAGAAGGTAATATTATTGAAATGCAAATGATAGCAGCCCTTTAAAACTTTGTTCAAATATGATTTCTATTACGTGTACCAAACTATTGATACCTTTCTATTTAAATTTGTTATATTTATAATAGCATATCAACTATGTAAGAACTCAATACCCAAACCATATTACATGACCTTGGTTCAAGCCATTTTGTTTCTATTAATTTCTGTCAGTTAATGTATTACCCTTTGTCAAACAAGAAAAACACATATTTCGATACTCTTATGAAAATAATTTTTTGCTATAGTTTGTATAACAATAAAAAGCAAGGACAGGCATGGTGATTCACTCCTGTAATCCAAGCACTTTGGGAAGCTGAGACGGGCAGATTGCCTGAGCCCAGGAGTTTGAACCAGCCTAAGCAAGGTGGCAAAATCCCATCTGTACAAAAAAGATCCAAAAATTAGCCCGGCATGGTGGCACATGCCTGTAGTCTCAGCTA
>NW_012101932.1:2431448-2433634 GCF_000951045.1 Mandrillus leucophaeus | reverse complement strand
CCTCCCGGGTTCACGCCATTCTCCCACCTCAGCCTCCCAAGTAGCTGGGACTGCAGGCGCCCGCCACCACGCCCTGCTAATTTTTTGTGTTTTTAGTAGAGACGCCGTTTCACTATGGTCTCGATCTCCTGACCTCATGATCTGCCAGCCTCGACCTCCCAAAGTGCCAATTTACATTTACTAATGTAGGTAGTGGGTGAGCATTCTTTCTCCTAATCTCTCCTTCCTTCATCCTTCTTTCTTTTCTCCAGGGATTCCAGCATTTGTCCCAGCATGGTTTATGCAGAAAGAAGTAATCAAGGAAAGTGTCCAAGATACTGTAAGCCGAACGTAGAATGAGGCTGAGTCATAGTGAGAGGATTGTCCACTCTGTTATGCATGATTGAGAGTCATATTTATTCCTAAACTACGTTCTTTTATTGTTACTGTTAACTTTTTCTGTTAAGTCCACATTATTTAAAATTTACTTACATGCTTCTCTTTTAAATCTTCATGCACTTAAGTTCCTGAAACAAAGCGCTGCCTTCCTAAAGAGAAATACTAATTTATTACAAATATACATATTAAATCCTGAAAAAAGTATAGAATTCCTGTTACCATTAAAATAAAGGAGATAACTCACCCGGCCATATGAAAAGCTCTTGTCCAGATGGCAGTAGCAAGGTCATAGCTATTTCATATTGTCTTGATGATATTACATACATCTTCTTTGAAGATGTTATCCGTTGTATAAAAGTTCATTTCCATGTTTTTAAATTTTTTCCTTAATTTAATATAATTAATCAAGTTTAAACAAATATGTTTAATTTTTATAGGTCACATTTTTTTCTGAATTGAATTATCTTTCTTTACAATATTAAAATTTGATAGAATAAAACTAGAACAAAAATTGTGATACTAATCAATAGGTCCTCATAAGTTTTTACACAACTGAAGATGAAAAATGTCATGTTTAAAAATGAAAAGTTAAACAAAAATGACAAAAATAGGGAAAACCTCAGGATTTTAATTTGTATTTTATTAAAGTTTAACTGATGTTAATAACTTGAAATAGTTGGTTTTGTAATTATATATATGCTATCTACAACCTAACTATTCATAATGAGTGCATGTATTTTACATATTTAATAATTTAAGAAAAAATGCAGTAGTAATGATTTAAGTGTTCTTTATAATTAATAATGTTATAACTTTATAACTAATAATAACCTTTTCTTTTTGTAGAGGAAGCAATGAGATAGGAAGAAAATACAATCAATAAATCAAAAATGGTAAAACAGATAATGCCAAAATGAAATCAAATATAGAATTTTCACACTGCTGTACAAATTTAAGAAATAAAACTACTTGTGCTTTTTTTCTGTTTCAGCACATGGAAATACATGATTGGTTGATTACTTTTGTTTTTATCATTTTCCAATTTCTAAAA
This sequence comes from Mandrillus leucophaeus, assembly GCF_000951045.1. Classification (NCBI taxonomy): domain Eukaryota; kingdom Metazoa; phylum Chordata; class Mammalia; order Primates; family Cercopithecidae; genus Mandrillus; species Mandrillus leucophaeus. The sequence continues at coordinate 2,432,205 of NW_012101932.1, read as the reverse complement.
AGATATATTAAGTGTTTTCCACAGAAAAGAACAGTATGTGCTCTTTAAGTATTGGCTAAGAAAATTCTCTTGGATAAAATAAATGTTAACACTTTGGCATAAAATGTAAGTTGTGACCGTATTTTGCTCAAATTATGTCAGTATTTTCAAGTTATTGGAGGAATATTATAACTTCTCAATTTAATTTTTGTGAAAGTTAAGAGCAAATCCATAAGTGAATAGCGAATGATCTCTTGTTCTCAAGCCTCAAGAGCTTAGTCTGTAATATTGTGTGCTGTGTGCTTTGAAGGCGTTCTTCTTGATTCAATTTGTGGCAATTAGGCACTTATTAGAGTAAAGCAGAATACTAAAGAAATACTGTGTCTCATCTCTATGCCAGAAGTCAGTATACTTCTAGTCTAAGTGGGAATTCGCAGAGTTCTGGAATGCTTCTGTATTGTTGTTACATGGATAGATGGTTTAAAGGTTTGGGTCAATGGAAAGTTTCAGGTTTCTTTCTTTCTTTTTTTTGAGACAGAGTCTCACCCGTTCCCCAGGCTGGAGTGCCATGGTATGATCTCGGTTCACTGCAACCTCTGCCTCCCAGGTTCTAGCAATTCTCCTGCCTCAACCTCCCAAGTAGCTGAGATTACAGGCACTCACCACCATGTCTGGCTGATTTTTGTATTTTTAGTAGAGACAGGGTTTCACCATGTTGGTCAGGCTGGTCTCGAACTCCTGACCTCAGGTGATCCACCTACCTCAGCCTCCCAAAGTG
>NW_012101932.1:2428702-2430708 GCF_000951045.1 Mandrillus leucophaeus | reverse complement strand
ATGCTATATTCACATGACGTGATTATATTGTCACTAAAAGTGCTTTCTATGCTCATTCATATTGATGTAGAAAACGTTTACCATAAAAGTTTTTGTAAAAACAGCAGGATCAGTGACATGATTATGAGTAGGTAAAAACAAACAACTTTAGAACAGCAAAGCCAAAAATAAGAACAAAGATAAATCAGGTATAGAAAAGAGACTGGAAAAGGTAGGTCACATTTTATGATTGTTTTTTGGATAATGATTTTAAAAGTTTAAAAATGTTTCTGATCTAATTTAATTTTATTTTGTGGGCATATACTATATTAAGAATGGAAAAGCAATTAGATTATTTAATTAAACCCAGCTTGCATAGATGATTTGATTTAATTTATAATTATACCTAGAGTAAGCAATTCATGCTTCCCAAATTGTTATATTATTTTATCTCCTTTAGGATAGACATGGTTTTTTTTTTTTAACATGATTAAATAGTACATAATTTTAACGTAATTTACTTATATTCACATAATTTCTTATTAACTTATGTAGCTAATGTGCAGAATTATTCAACAACTGTTGAAATACATTTTCATAGATATAATAAGCTATATATTTGGTAAAAAATATGTGTAGAAGTCTGAAAGAACAATTCTGCCCCCTTCCCTCATTAAACTAGTTTCTGGCATTTCTTTATAATGGAATAAAACACATAATTTCAAAAGGTTTTTGAATAATCTATTACCTTATATATTTATTTATGTTTTCCTTTCATAAAATGAAATATTGTATACTATGAAAAATTAATTTCAAACATTCATATTGTTATTAAATACATTTTTTACTTCTGGTTTTTAATATTATATGTATTTATCTTAATGCTGCCATTTCTTTCTTAATGTAATAATCCAAATTGCTTTGCTTCGCTTTCTATATTCTGCTTCCAACTGACTTCATTTTTCTTTGTTTAACATCCATTTTTCTGCCTAGTTATGTCTCTGAGGGAATGCTTGTCAGATTCCTCTACGAAGGAAATATACTCCTGTGACGACCCAAATTGGAGGCCTGGACCGATTTCTCTTTCAGCACGTTTTTTATTTTTATTTTTTCCATCTTATTAGTCATGTGACATTTTGTAAAATAATTCCTTTCCAGGGTTCTTCAAAAGGACACATTTTATCTGTGGTAGAAAACAAAAGTTGTTTATTTTTTAGAAATGTACAGAAAGAACAGGTATTAGAAAGCATTTAATTTTGGCAGTGGATAGAATCTGAGGTTTTTCTTTTGCAACATGTAACCTGGAAAAATACCAGAGAAGATGTTTTGGGGAACGTTAGTTGTAAATCTGTAACAAATCTTAAGATCAGAAAAAGGAAACATCCTTTGGTGTAGAGCTATGTCTATATACAATATTTTTGCTTCTGGTGCCTCTTCTTTCCACGTGGATGCACTCATTATCACCTCCAGTTTTTATCTGCCTTTGAAGGGAACTCTCTCATTAAAGTACTCACAGAAATTCACAAAATAAACTAAATTACTGCGAATTCTCTAAAGAGAAAATGCATTTTTGAAATATTAATAAGAGGTTTGCTTAGCAAGATTACCTAATAGCTGTAAGAGAAAGAGCATTTAACACTACCACCCATGGAAAACAGATCCAGGGGTTCTAAGCAAAACACTATATCACATATACTAATAATACAGGAAACTTGAAAAAATGTTCATAGAATAATGAAATTGAATTTTTTTCTAGTTATTAAATCAATTATAATATACTGATATATGTTTTTTAATACTTTCAAATACAGATTCTTAAAGTGAAATTGTTCCATTATGTCTTTCAATTTCAGTGTTAAAGGTACAAATTAAAACTTAGGTTAATTCCACTTTGTAAAAGGGGAAGGGAGATCGATTTTAGGCAGAGAATGAATGTAGAAAACAAAGAGAGTAATTAAAAAAACAACTATTTTCAGTTCCAAGATTCAGTTAGGTTTTCAGAAAACATCATTAAAGTTGAGAAAGGT
>NW_012101932.1:2421910-2422837 GCF_000951045.1 Mandrillus leucophaeus | reverse complement strand
AGGCTGGTCTCGAACTCCTGACCTCAGGTGATCCACCTACCTCAGCCTCCCAAAGTGCTGTGATTACAGGCATGAGCCACCGTGCCTGGCCAAGTTTCAGTTTTATATGAATGCTATATGCTTATCATAGCTATGCCTCCCATGCACACAGAGAGAGACACTGAATTAGGGAGTCGATTAGCAAATAGGTACTTGGTAAGCATTACGTCCTCTAATCTAGCAAATTCATCAACTAATACTTTTCTCTGCAAAATTTGAGCTCATGCTGTTCTGATGGTTAATATAATAAAAGAAATGATTGAGCTATAAACATTGCAAAATCAGCTCAAAGAATCAAGTAATATGTAAGTTAGATCATGTCAAATCCCATTCAAAACCTTGTAGAAGCTTCCAATTTCACTCACAGTATAAAGCAGCACATTAAAATTGTCTTTAAAAGCCTGCATGATGTACATCCCCTTCTCAGGAGCACTCGCAGACAGTGAAATCAGATATTGACAGTGATGTTATTTTTACTTATGTTTTTATGTGTTCTATTAACATATAAAACATATTAACATATTTTATATGTTCTATTAACATGAAGCCACAATTTTTAAATATATTTAACATAAAGTTGTATTTTACTGATCTATTTATTATCCTCTGCTAACCGCTGTATATTGATCATTATGCTAATATATATGCATGCAAATATATGTATCTCACACATAAAAGGTTGATTATGTTTATATAGTACCATTTTGCAATTGTATAAATTTATCCCAAAGAGTCTTATACTGAACTAAAATCTTAAGTAAATGAAGCAAGAGCATATTTAGTAATAAATAACATGCTATATTCACATGACGTGATTATATTGTCACTAAAAGTGCTTTCTATGCTCATTCATATTGATGTAGAAAACGTTTACCATAAAAGTTTTTG
>NW_012101932.1:2413123-2417550 GCF_000951045.1 Mandrillus leucophaeus | reverse complement strand
CATTATGTCTTTCAATGTCAGTGTTAAAGGTACAAATTAAAACTTAGGTTAATTCCACTTTGTAAAAGGGGAAGGGAGATCGATTTTAGGCAGAGAATGAATGTAGAAAACAAAGAGAGTAATTAAAAAAACAACTATTTTCAGTTCCAAGATTCAGTTAGGTTTTCAGAAAACATCATTAAAGTTGAGAAAGGTCCTGGGGTTGAAAACATAGGTTTACTTTTAACTGTAGTTTTGTTTAAAGTGCCAAGTTGCTGAGAAATCTCAAATAATAGATAGCAACTGCTGTTGTAGCGTTTTATTGGGTGCAGGGATTTATGGTCAAAGAAAAATGTAAGGGCATTTGGACAGGCACTCTAATTATTATTGGTGTTTCTTTCATAATCTCCTACCGCTGATTTTACAGCTAAATTGGAAGCATTATCTGAATTAGATATGTGATTAGCACCTTGCTGACCAAAACATGAGAGGCTGCTGGATTATTTCTTTCCTTCTTCCTAGTAATTATTTCCCATGCTTCATGTTGCTAGAACTTTAAATGATAAAAATCACATTTTCAGGGTGGGGAGGGAAGGACCCCAAATTTAGAAAACCCCAAGAATTATGTGTCCGTGTGTGGTGGAATTGAGAGTAGGTGGTCTGAGGGGTCATTTGATCTACCAAAGGGGTCAGTGGAAGAAAAATAGTGTGTGAACCATTAATTTTGCACTTGTTTACACAAGTGTAATTTTGTTTTGCTTGTTTATTGCCAGTCTGATGACAGAAACAGTTCTTCCTTGTCTTAGCGGCAGGCTTCTGGTCCTCTTCCCTAAAAAATATTTTGTGGTAATGAACTTGATGATTATGTTTAATAGAGCTGTCATTAATCTGATACTTTTAAGTATGGAATGACCTGTGACTATTTTGAAGTCTTCAGAGATTAACTCTAACAGGTAGATATGGGGGCTTTAGTGTTTACTTTTCCATAAAGGCATCAACTTAAATTTGAGGCAAATAATATGTTTCTGCAATCTAGAAATAAGTACTTTTAGAGAACAGGTTTTCAATAATAGCAGATTATTAGTTTAATTATCTTTAAGATCTTTTATATGCATTTTATTCATTATCAGTGTTACAAGATCTTGGGTATTATTACCATACTATTTCAATTTGATAGCTATCTCCTACTGAAGTCTGTTTTAAAGAAATATAGTTAGGTTAGATTGTCCTTCTGGCAAAGTAAAGTTGGCAGAATTTCTGCATAATGTTATTATTTTGTAATATAAATGAAGTTCGAAATGAATTGAGAAGATCTCTTTTACACCCAATAAACATCATTCATTTAAAAGTTTCATTGAATGTTTATAATGTATCAATCACTATGCTGAGGATGGAACATCATACATAAACAATCTCTAGACTCCTAAAGCTTATAGTGTATTGGGAAGATTAGTTTTGAACAAATAAAATCATTCCATAAGTATGACATACTACGTTGAGAAAATAATTTAAAATGTTTAAAATTCTAACAAAGATAACTCATTCCTAGAAGTTTTCTTGAAAATATTCATGTAATAGTTTAAGATGAATATGAAGTTTGAATAAATATTTCACTATACCCCCCCAAAATGTGTTGTGAGTACAAAAAAAAATTACTTGTCTGAATATTTTATTTACTAATTGCAAAACAGCTACTTTAACACTCTTTACTTTCTTGATTTGATTGATGGTTCTCAATCTTTTGGCCATGTAAATACACTTGAGGAATAATATATATATTTCTAGCAGTAAACTGCCTCAATTAGGCATAATCCTTAAAATATGTAAGGTTTATATCAGAATCATATGTTGATTTTGGAATTGGCATGAGTAGGTTGAAAAAAAATCCCATTTCTTTCTTTTTTTTTTTTTTTTGAGACAGAGTCTCGCTCTGCCGCCCAGGCTGGGGTGCAGTGGCACGATCTCTGCTCACTGAAACCTCCAACTCCTAGGTTCAAGTGATTCTCCTGCCTCAACCTGATGAGGAGCTAGGACTATAGGCATATGCCACCATGCCCAGCTAATTTGTTTTTTGTATTTTTAGTAGAGACGGGGTTTCACCATGTTGCCCGGGCTGGTCTCGAACTCCTGGGCTCAAGTGATCCACTTCCCTCGGCCTCCCAAAATGCTAGGATTAAAGACATGAGCCACCACGCCTAGCCAAAAACCCCATTTCTTAATTCACTTTGGCACCTCCTACTAATTGGCAAAAAAACTTGTTCCCTTATTTTTCCTTGCTATCCTTTCCATTAATGACAGGCTCCCAGGTTTAGAAATTCTTACATACATGGTAGAGAGTTCAGAGAATTCATAGCTAACTAGAAGTGGTCTCTCAGTGGAGCTGACATGACAGATACAGCAAGAACCTGATAAAATTAATAGTACAATATGTGTGAATGACTAAAAATATTTAATCACATAACATTTATTCCCTAGAAAGAATTACTACTGTTTACAGGATGCGAAAAAAGCACATTGTTTCCTGAAATTAGACTTTTTTCCATTGAAAAGGTAATCACATGCTATACCACTTTTCTGGCCCTTCAATTAGCTTTTAAAAAATTGAATATGTACATATATATGTGTATGTATAAAGGATCTTCAAACAATCTTAAATGTTTCTATTATTAATGAAAAGCCATTAACAGTTATTTAAAAAATATTCAGAATTTTCTAAAACTCAGCTAATATCTTAACAATGCAGAAAAACATCCTTTAAAAATGAATAAACTTTTGGAAACAGAATCTGTTACTTGAAAGGCATAGTTTACTTTTTTGAAGTCAGATTTTCCAGCTCATGTGGAATTAAAAATTAGGTCACATACAGAAGTAGTTTCAATGTCATGCATAGTCCCTTACTGCCATGTACTCAAGTTAATGTGGAAAGAAAGGGATCTATGGTAAAAGTGGGGAGGAAGTGAGGGAAGAGGGAAGAAATGGGATCCAAAATCTCTCTGTCACTGACAGAAATCCAGCACCAGCAGTGTTGTTCTCACTCACATATAGGCTGGAAGCCAGGCTGACCTCAAATGATTCTCACTGGAAAAGGAGAGCTACTTGCAGTAGTAACTACTCATTGAGTTTCAAATGTTAAGCCTTACCCCTAGACATGTGCAATGATTGCACATACAGAGCAGCTGGGGGGAACTGACTGAGGAGGTCACTGATAACAGAGGGAAAGAATGGTGGGCAGAAGGCACCAAGGGGAACTAGGCTAATGCATAAGTGTATATGCTAACAACAAGCACTTCAGTATTACAGCCATTATCTGCACATTTAGTTTTTCTTTCTTTTATATTGCTATTCTTAATTGTTCTCAAAAATAGAAAAAACTAAATAGATTTCTTTGAAAATGAAAGCTGTGAATTCAACCTCCTACAGTCAAATAAAAACAAAATCACAGCTTCTTCCTCTATCCCAGCATTTCTTATTTTTTATTTTTCTTTGTAACCCATTATTCTATTACTATACACATTTTGTTAATGTGAAGAAAAGAGAATTACCTATGATTTTTAAAGCAAAGTGTCTGTTTTACATTTACCCTCGCCAGAGAGCCTCTATGATTTTATTGATATTAACTGAAATGACATTAAGTTTAGTCTGTTCAGACTGTTTGGCCCTCTCCACCTGTTGGATATGTTAATTCAATAGTCTCACTTCCCTTGTAACCACCGTAATAATGCTGGGCACATGGCTTAGTGCACCAGAGTGCTATTTGCCTGTTTCACAGATAAGCACGTGACCTATGCCCAGCCGATCACTGTTAGTGCTGTTCATTAAAAACAGTTCAGAATTATCTATTTATCTCCTCAGAAGAGGGATACTAACCTTTAGTAACAACTTACATACAAGTAAGCATAAAACTAGAGACTGTAAGGAATTAAAAGGAAAAATTGGTTGATAGTAGAGAATGCTTTACTTCTCTGAGGACAGGCAGGAAATCATTAGGATTATTTTATTTTCATTAATTGTACATATGAAAAGTACATGACTATGCAGAAATAAAATATGTTAAGATTTGTTTCAGGAAAATGTAATCATGTCACAATATAGTGAATCATAAAAATTCATTAGTTCATTACTCTTAAATGTCTTCCTATTCCTGAGAAAACTCCATTGATTACGTCTGGGAGTTCCCAAATGTCATATGTATTGAAGAATCCGTCATTTCCCGTAAGTTGAAGTCATTCTGCAAGTCACTTTCATTGTCACTTTCATCACTGGTGAGGACACTCGGGCACTTTTAGCTGCTCAACAGAAATTCATGGATTTCCACATTATAACAGTTCTCCAGTGGTGGATACCCTAGCCCTGAAGAGGTCAAAGCAGTAACACAGTCTGTGGTGGACTGGATGTAAGGGAATGACCACTCTCTTTTGTGAGACAGCAATGCTGATATTTTTTGATAA
>NW_012101932.1:2397466-2413073 GCF_000951045.1 Mandrillus leucophaeus | reverse complement strand
AAAACAAAATCACAGCTTCTTCCTCTATCCCAGCATTTCTTATTTTTTATTTTTCTTTGTAACCCATTATTCTATTACTATACACATTTTGTTAATGTGAAGAAAAGAGAATTACCTATGATTTTTAAAGCAAAGTGTCTGTTTTACATTTACCCTCGCCAGAGAGCCTCTATGATTTTATTGATATTAACTGAAATGACATTAAGTTTAGTCTGTTCAGACTGTTTGGCCCTCTCCACCTGTTGGATATGTTAATTCAATAGTCTCACTTCCCTTGTAACCACCGTAATAATGCTGGGCACATGGCTTAGTGCACCAGAGTGCTATTTGCCTGTTTCACAGATAAGCACGTGACCTATGCCCAGCCGATCACTGTTAGTGCTGTTCATTAAAAACAGTTCAGAATTATCTATTTATCTCCTCAGAAGAGGGATAGTAACCTTTAGTAACAACTTACATACAAGTAAGCATAAAACTAGAGACTGTAAGGAATTAAAAGGAAAAATTGGTTGATAGTAGAGAATGCTTTACTTCTCTGAGGACAGGCAGGAAATCATTAGGATTATTTTATTTTCATTAATTGTACATATGAAAAGTACATGACTATGCAGAAATAAAATATGTTAAGATTTGTTTCAGGAAAATGTAATCATGTCACAATATAGTGAATCATAAAAATTCATTAGTTCATTACTCTTAAATGTCTTCCTATTCCTGAGAAAACTCCATTGATTACGTCTGGGAGTTCCCAAATGTCATATGTATTGAAGAATCCGTCATTTCCCCTAAGTTGAAGTCATTCTGCAAGTCACTTTCATTGTCACTTTCATCACTGGTGAGGACACTCGGGCACTTTTAGCTGCTCAACAGAAATTCATGGATTTCCACATTATAACAGTTCTCCAGTGGTGGATACCCTAGCCCTGAAGAGGTCAAAGCAGTAACACAGTCTGTGGTGGACTGGATGTAAGGGAATGACCACTCTCTTTTGTGAGACAGCAATGCTGATATTTTTTGATAACGCATCAATGTATTTTAGAATTCCTGTGTTCAAGGAAATAGGACAGAAATTGATTTGAAAAATATGATCCTCTAGAATTAGCATTTCTGTTCATTTCCAATGATAAAGTTTTAGTTATTGAGTAAAACTCAGCATACCCAGTTTATTTTTCTTTTAACATGTGATAGCCTGCACAAAGCTCCTAGGCCACTCTGCCTGTATTTTATTTAGTCTATACATCTAAGGGGTTTTCAAAAGCAAGTTACTTTATAAAATGACTTAATTTCAAGTCAAATGATTTTGCAGTCACTTTACGTTTTAAATTATATTTTATTTAATTTCATATGTAATACATAATCATGGTAAACAAGAAAATTCAAACAATAAATGAATGTACACAAAGAAAACTAAGTTGTTTTTCCATGCCAGGATTATGAATTTCTCCTTCTTATGAAGGAAAATAAAACAAAACAAAAACTCAGTAATTTCTTGCCTATCCTTTTAGATAATGTCCATATTGAAACAAATACAAGAAGCTGTCTGGGTTGAATGGTGACCCCCCACAAAAGGTATTTCCATGTCCTTATTCCCTGAAGCTGTGAGTGTTATCATACTTGGAAAAATGAATTTTGCAGACGTAATTAAGGATCTTACCTTGAGGAGATCATCCTGCACTGTTTGAGCCGTAAATCCAGGGGCAAGTGTATTTAAAAGCCACACACAGAGGGCAAGAGAGACACAGAAGAGAAGGAGATGTGACAAGAGAGGCTGAGATTGGAATGATTTGACCACAAGCCAAAGAAGTTGGCAATCACCAGAAGGTAAAAGAAGGATGGAACAGATTCCTCAGTAGAGCCTGTAGAGGGAGCACAGACAGCCCTGCTGACACCTTGATTTCAAACTTCTGGCCTCCAGAGCTGTGAGAGTGTAAATTTCCATTGTTTTATACTATCAAGTTTGTGGTAATTTGTTACATCAGCCCTAAGAATTGAATATATTTGTCTTTAATTGAAATAGTAACACAGTATAGGCACTGATTTTTACTATTCATTTTGCACTTTGATTCCCTTGGATTTTTTTGTGTGTGCGTCCACATATATAAATGCACCACATTTTATTAATCTCTTAAAAGTATTTTATTATTCATCTGTATCATAATTGATCTAACCAGTATTCTATTAATGAATATTTATAGTGTTTATTATTGATTGGTACCTATCTTAGTCCATTAACTATTGCTGTTGTCCACCTAAGGTAACCAAAAGGCCAGAATGTAGTTCAAAGAGGGTTTTTTCATGTGAGAAGTTTGAAGACAGTCACATAAGAACATAGATTCAATTTGTCCTGAATATGTACGAGGATTGGCAGCAGTAATAAGTCAGTTTTTAAAGGAGAAAAGAGGCAGTTCCTAAACTTTTTACCAAGACTTTGAAGAAAAATAACATAAGCTATTAATTGGCAGTGTATTGGTCTTTGTCTGATAAATTCCAGAAATATGATGATAGTGTGTGAAGCAGGTAGTTGGGAAAAAAAAAGTCTTTAAACAATTGCCCCTGGGTATGGGTGCCTGGGCATGACTGAAGTCCCATACGTAATGTCATGTCTCTCTGGGTCTGATAAATTTGACTACCTCACATAGTTGAGACAGCTCTGTACTATTTTTCTTTTCTCACTCTAAGGGAATAGTTGAGGCTGGATAAAGAGAGAATTGTGAGAAAGCAAATCAATTTATCAGTGTATCAGTTTGTAAATAAATTGCTGTCTTGCTTGGTATGTTTCAAGAAAACTCAAACTCATTATGTTAAAAATTGAGATTTTATTTCTATTTAGTGATCTTTATTGCATTCTATATCTCAGTTAAGAGAATCTTCAATTTTTTCAGGTAAGCAGGTAGAATCTAAACGATTCCTTCCGGTGCTCTCATACCTCATATCAATTTGCCGTCAATTACTAGAGATTCCCAGCAATGTCTTAAATTTCTGATTTTGCCTCTTCATCCTTATTTCCACTGAACTTTAGTTCAGATGCATGTCATGTCTTAATAAGGCCTGTTTTAAATCTGTCTCCTCTGGTCACTCATTTCTCCACTTTTCATCACCAGTATTTCATGTTCCACATTATCAAAAGAGCTGCCTGTCTACAAAATAAATCTGATTACCTCATTTCCCAGCTTCAGACCTCCCTTGGCTTTCTCTTGCCCACAGGATTGAGTCAAGCCCTCCAATCTTACCGTAGTCTACCCTCCCAGTCTCTTTGGCACCTGTTTGAACCATTTCTCAAGTCCAGTTATAGAATTTCCATTATTCTCTGAGTACAGCAGGTTTTGCCATGGCTTCATGCCATTTTTTGAGCTGTTTCTCTGCCTGAAAACCTTATCTCCTTCTTTACCTGAGGGCTCCAGTGATTTTTTTAAAGGCTGAACTTGTTGCTTCCTTATGGGGAATTACCTCATAATCCATGGCAGAGCAATTGGCTCCATCCTCAGTGTGCTATGACTACATTTTATTCTTACCTGCATGGTGGCACTTCCCTTGCTTTATTGTAATTTGTGTGTTTACATGTCTTCTCCACTGGGTTTCATGTTTCTGGTGAGCACAGAGCCTCACCCATTACCTGACACATTTTAGTCACAATTTTATGATTCTTGAATAAATAACTAGCTAAAATTATACTTCTCCTATGAGAATATACCTGTTATGAGTGAGGCAAATGTACTCTGTGTATAGTTCAAGTTTACAAAGGCCATACTGTTCTCTGTGAATAACTGAGGCAATGGTAAGCAGTTTATTTCAAAACCAGAATTTATTATGTATATTGTTTGAAGAATTGTCAAGCTTTAACAAATAAATTTGTCAAGCAAATTTTATTAAATTTGCTTTTAATTTAAATTTGGTCTTAATGTCAGCAGAAGACTAAATACTGTTTATGATAACACATACGACATATTTTAGAAAATACTTAAATTTTTGCATGGTGTTTGAATGAAATCCTAATCTGATATATTTATGAAAGTGTTAAATACTAGTAAAACTAGTAGCACAAAATTTTTAAAAACCTAATATTATGTTGCCCTATTTTTAACTTCAGTGTAAGAATTCAATAGAAATCAGGAAGAAAAAACTATGAACTAGATTGACCTGAGACTTTAGACTACCAGAAAAGAAGATAGCCACATAATGAAGACAAAAAACACATTCTCTTTAACTTTGAAGTAACAGTTAAATTTGGGTGGCATTTTATGACTTCCCACAGCCTAATTAAGAAGGGTCATTAGGCTTTCAAAACACAATGTGACATTGAAATATGAATAATACATTTTTTTCTTGTTTAAATGACGTTAACTTAACAAATGTTTCCCATCTTTAATACCCATTATGCTATATCCCCAAGGACATCTAGTGAATTTAGGCATCACTTTCCAAAGAAGATTCCTTAACAAAGTTGTAAATACCGTCAAAGCACACTCAGAAGTTCAATGCATGTTCCAATGACTTACTGTGTTTTTGTGCACTGAACTCTTATTCCATTCTCCTGCAAACTGCTATATATTGAGTACAGAGAACACTGTGTGTAATACTCTAAGCTTCCGACTCTTTACATTTTTATAATCCTTTTTCTCTTTTCTACTAGAGTATAATCTCTTTAAGAAACAATCCTGTGACTTCATTTTCCCATGAATTGTATCCTACCACTTCATACAAGGCCAATGTTTAATAGACATAATTTGAATGTATGAGTAAATGAATGAATGAACAATTGTACACCTTGCCTAAAAATAGATTTAGTTAGGAGAAAATAGAATATACATATATCTTATTATCTATAGAGATATCCTATCTATATCCTATTATCTATCTAGATATCCTATGAGAAGAATATATATATTTGTAATGCCTAAATGAGTGCGTGTGTGTGTGTGTATATATATATATTCAAATTTCTCTCTATATATTCATTTAGGGCTTAAAATTTATCCAATTTGAGCGATGAGCTTACTTAAGATTTATAAAAATTAATATGAAATTGATAGGGTCTTCTTAGTGTTGTGGAAGGAGTCCATGTAGGTGAGGGTCTCTGAACCAACTTTATTAATTTTATGCTAATTCTGCTTCTGCATTTAGTACTGAATTAGCACGGAAGTCTTCTCGGTGGCTGGATTTTGAATCTTTTAGGTCATCATTATCTGAGGCAACTCTCCTTGCTCTGGGTGAACTCCAGAGAGATGACATCACAGGGTTTCATGGAGGAGATATGCCCTGAAGGAATTCTGTTTCCATTAAGTGCAATATAACTTACTTTGGGAGTAATTTTAAAACTATTTTCATTTTTAGGTATATTTCTTTAGTTGTCTTGTGTAAAATATAATGTATCTAATTATTTAATAAAGATATGCTGATTATAAAAATCTGAGAGTCAACTTTATGGATACATATATAAAGTGTGAGGATGAAATAAGAGTGATAGGTATATGCATAAATGTATGTGTAATCAGAGTGAGCCTGGGAGAGTTCAAATACACATATATGCATTCTATTCACTCAGTAGTGAGAATTATTTTTCCCAGCACACCTAGTCATCCTCACACAAGATGGCCTTACCTTCATTTGCTTCAGGGCACAGCTGGTGATTTGAACTCCAAGGCCTAAGATTACATCTGGGAAATCTGTTTTTTTTCCAGTTGGTTTCATCGGAGGTCTAAACCACCCAATCTCCATTCTTAATTCCTGTCTTGCTTATATCCAATTTAATGACTCTCTGGATTCTGTTGCTGGCAAAAGGATGTTACAAATCCCAGTGGTCATTGGTGCAGGTTTTAGCCACAGCTACAGAGGCAAGAGAGGACTGGAAAGACTGGATTTGGCTGCTATTCATGCTATTTACATTTAAACTGTCTCATAAAGTCTGACAAGTGTATAACAGTTACTTCTGTTCACTGCCAGCCCGGCTGCTGATCCCATGTCGCACTGCTCTCAGGCTTCATACTTGAGCCCCCTGAGACTTTAGTTCTCTTGGATTTATTCATCATTCAGTAAACAGATTCCTCTCAGAGGTCAGCATATTGGATATATTTCAGATTAGGTTCGCTAGTGCTTGAGAAGTATGCTCTGACAGAGCAAGTATAATATAAATACAAGGCTTAGCAGCCACCTAGGTCTAATAATTGCAGCGTAAATTAAGATATTTACAAGTTTTCTAACCTGTATTATATCTTTTCCAAATTTGTCCTCCAAATTAGTCTAAGTCTTCTGTGACAATGATAGCATGTTAATCAATTACTTTGAATTATCAGTGTCTTCAACTGTGAAAATAGTCCCTTCTGTAAACCTCACATAAAGATTCTGGTATCAGCATAAAAATGTAAAAAATGAAACACGTATTCATATCTCTAACCTTTTATCTATTGTCCTGTAACAGAGTTGTCATAAATCATTGGGCAGTTAAAACTTAACTTGGTCTAAACCAATGAAAGGCTCTGTTTAGTTGTTTTTGTTGTTTTTTCGTACATGTGTTTTTCTTTTGTTTTTTTTCCACTGTTAATTCCAGGAAGCCAGGAGTTGGGTCTCATTCAAATTTGCATACCACAATTTATGGAATGAAAATGAATCTTATAAAATGCAGGAATCCACTCTAGAGGCTTGGTTTTTCAATAGAAAACATCTTTATTACTTTTGTGGATCATTTACAACTAAAACGCTGTAGTGAAAGGCATCCTGGATTTTAGATCAGTTTAGCAAAACAAGCACAAAATGAGCTTGGACCATTTGTACTGTCAAAAGAGCTCAAAGGATGATGGAAAAAGCTCCAGAAGTCAGCTTGAATGAGGACCCACTGGCTGAATAAAGAATAATTTGATCATCAAAATAAATAACAATATTAATGAATTTAATCTGTTAAATACAATAGCAAATAATGAGTCAATACAGATATAAAACAACGAGTAGATTGAAAGTTTGGTGAGGAATAGGATATTTATTGTTTCAAACTACTTCTTTACAGAAGACACATTAATCACAAAGGGGTATAGCATAATTTAACAGTGGAAAAGCTTGACTCATATTGCCTTAATCAAACAATCAAAGCAAACATCATCAGTAAAGGGACAGGTTTAAACCTGGTGTTACTTGATAAGACATAGTGAGAAAACCATAGTTACCACTTCTGTGATGTTACTGCTCAATACCTAAATCCCGAATCCAATCTAATCCAAATTGGAATACATTGTACCAAAAAATTAGCTTATGATCTTAAAAATGTCAAGGTCACAGAAAGTAAGGAAAAACTAAGGAAACGTCACAGAGTTAAGAAATATAAAGTCATGACAATTAATGCAACATGATTGCGAACTAGATTTTTTTTAATTTGCTATATAAGCCATTTTTGGGACATTTGAATAAATTTGAATGTAATCTGAAGAATTAATGGTAATAAAGTATAAATGTCAATTCATAGTTTTGGTGGTATATGATGATTATATAGAATAATGGCTTTATTTGTAGGGAATACGCCTGAAAATATTGCAGGGTAATGAAGCATCAGGTTGACAACTTACTACCCAAAATATTCTGGGAGGAGCCCATGAGTTTGAGACCAGCCTGGGCAACATAGTGAGACCCCATGTCTAAAAAAAGATAAAGTAAAAAAATAGCCAGATGTGGTGACACGTGCCTGTAGTCCCTGCTACTAGCCATGTGGGAAGGCCTGAGGTGGGAGGATTGCTTGAGCCCAGGAGGTCCAGGCTGCAGTGAGCCATAGCCATAATCACAACACTGCACTCCAGCCTGGTTGACAGAGTGAGACCTTGTCTGTAAAAGAAAAATGAACTTTTATTCCAAATTTAGTATAAGTGAGTAATATTTTGTCAAAATAAAAAAGTTAAAAACTAAAATGTAATTTTAGCATGATGATGAAATTTATGAGAAATTGCACTATATTATTTCTACAATCTTAACCTGCAAAGTACACACACAGAAAAGCCTAAGATCAACCTTCAAAATAATGTGAAATTAAGGAATGGTTGAATTTTTAAATATTACAGAAAAAGATTTTAGAAAGTATACACAAATTGCAGGAACTACTGATTTCAGTAGGATGCCTAAGAAATAATTAAATATTAAGAGATGTAATTCCATGCATATTACTTTTTCAGTGTGACTGTTGCTTCTTGGTCTCAGAAATTTTTATTTTTGCTATTTTTTTATATACTGGAATGTACTTTTTGGCATTTAGAGTACATATATTTACCTGGAAAAAAATATTATGAAAGATTCATACAGTTTGTGTTTATTGACCTCATTAAAAACTTAAACTATAGTTGGCAAATAGAAAATCCATCTGTTTTACCAGAGTGTAATAGATTTTGACTCTCAGACAGGGTAACTGAGTTATGTTTGGTATTGATATACATTAGTACCCACTTGTTCTTTCTCCATTTTTATTAGGTTATTATTTCAAAAGAAGCTCCCTAATGTTAGTTGTAGGCATTCTGTAAAAATACGATCTATTCACTTAGTTGCATATTACCACATTTTTCTTCTGGTAACATAATGAAAATACATTACTCATTAAACATTAATATCTCTTTTATTAAATCATGTAAGTTGAGCTCTAAAATTTTATATGGGATCTAATTATTAAGTTTAAGAGCTTGTAATAATTAAAATATTGAACTATTGAACTATTACTTAATTATTTCTGTTCCTAGTTAACTTTTGCCTGATTTTCAGACTTCTATTGAAAAGAATATTTCAAGAATATTTAATGATTTAAGATAAAATAATTGCTTACAGGATTATCAGTAACTATTCACTGTGATCCAAGTTTAGCACACAATTTTCAAACAAGATCATCAATGTAATCATCCATGAAAAGGGAGAGGGCTCCAATACAATGACAACTGGTGATTAAAATGCCAAAATCAGAAAAAGATATGATGAAAATCAACCAAAGGACCGTCAGATTATCGAACTATTTCCAAAGTTTGTCCTTCCTATGCAGAGCCAAGGGAGAGAAACCTCTCCATGGGGTGTGAAGGTCTGAGATACAACAACATGGAAGTACTGCCAGTAACTACAGATACTGGGAGAAGGCCCACATCAAACTGAGTCCTCCCAGCATGCTATACAGATTGCCTGCCAGTACACTGTTGAGTATAAATGGACTCAATTATTCTGGGCCAAACTGGTGGAAATGTTTTCTGCTAACGATGCACATGGACACTGATTTAAACAAACCCATATTAAACATTCACGTTGGCAACTGTAACATTTGAAGTAATAGCATATATTTTTCTGTGTATCAATGGTCATGTGAACATTGGAGTAATAGGATCAATTCACGCTTCCTAAGTAAAGGTAAATGTTGTTTATCTCCCCCCATTTTTTTTTCTTTTTTTTTTTGAATTGGAGTCTTGCTCTGTTGCCCAGGCTGGAGTGCAGTGGTGCAATTTCAGCTCACTGCAACCTCCACTTCCTGGGTTCAAGAAATTCCCCTGCCTCAGCCTCCTGAGTAGCTGGGACTACAGGCATGCACCACCACACCTGGCCATTTTGTGTGTGTGTGTGTTTTAGTAGAGATGGGATTTCACCATGTTGGCCGGGATGGTCTTAATCTCCTGACCTCATAATCTGCCTGCCTTGGCGGATCTGAAAAGTGGTGAAATAGATTTTTCGTTTTTTTGTTGTTGTTCTTATTTTGTTTTTTTGAGATGGAGTGCTGTGATTACAGGCATGAGCCACCGCGCCCGGCCTGTTTATCTCCTATTTTATAAAAGTCTTGCAATGATAAGTGGTTGTTTTTCCAAATATGACATACCAACTGCAGTACCGTCAACATACAGTGAGTAAATCAGTCATAGCACAGCTGATATTATTTCTGTCATTTCTAGAGTCTCTTCCCTGGATTGTACATACTATTGATCTTTTGTGTGTTTTTTGTTTGTTTGTTTTTGGCTATAATTATCTCATTTTCTTATTCTATATATGCCCAGTTTCTATATTCAAAAGAAGTGCAACTATTAACCTTGACCCTTGTTTTCTTGAGCCTTCATTTTCTTTTCTCAAGTTTGATCTGTGATTCTTTCTTTGTAACGCTTACAGAATGATAGAGAAAATAACTCAGAATCCCTGGAAAATAGCTGATCTTTACTCATGTAACTGTCAAATAACAGAGAACATGATCCCTACTTGTCACCTAGGAATGTGACAATACACCACACCACCAATTCATCATGACAACCATCAGTTTGAAAGCTGATAAGACAGGAGAGGAGAAAAAAGAAGCAGTGTCTGAACAAGTCATAAGCAAGATTGAGAGTCTTTGATGAGGTAGGCTTGAATTGGAAAGGTTTTGATTTAGAAATGAGATAAGATCTCTGACAAGACACAGGAAATTAGATGTTCCCATTGCAGGCAAAGATAGTCATCTGGAAAGCGCATTGGTAATAATTCAGACAAAAATGAAACTCAGGGAGGTCTAGCAAAAAAGTTACAGTGAGTGACCTGACACTGGGAAATCCGGTACTCAAAAAAAGAGGCTTAGTTATTAGAACTGGTAGATGAAGAAAGATGTCACAGTAACAATTTTGAGATGCACTTTACAAACCTAAACTCACTGTAGAAAAAAAAATAGCCATGTAGTTAATTAGATTGTGTTACTTAAGCTTTTAAATTAGGTATTTTTTTTCACTGTCTCTGGCATAAAATAAAATCTGATATCATGAGTGAAAGAGTCTGTAGAATAAGACTCTGCACATTGAACACAATGGAAAGGAACAACAGAAGCAGGGAAACATGTGGGTTATTACAGAGTGAATGTACTATTATGTGTTGTTTGTGAGCCTCTGAAAAGTGGTGAAATAGATTTTGGGTTTTTTTTTTTGAGACGGAGTCTCACTCTGTCACCCAGGCTGCAACCTCTGCCTCCCGGGTTCAAGTGATTCTTCTGCCTCAGCCTCCCAAGTAGCTGGGACTACAGGCTCACGCCACCACGCCAGGCTAATTTTTGTATTTTTGCAGGGGAGTGGGAGAGCAGGGTCTCACTCTGTCACCCAGACTGGAGTGCAGTGTCACCATCTCGGCTCACTGCAACCCCTGCCTCCCAGATTCAAGTGATTCCCTTGCCTCAGCCTCCCAAGTAGCTGGGATTACAGGCGTGTGCCACTACTGCCTGGCTAATTTTTGTATTTTTAGTAGAGACGGGGTTTCACCATGTTGGCCGGGCTGGTCTTGAACTCCTAACCTAGTGATCTGCCCGCTATCCTCCCAAAGTGCTGGGATTACAGGCGTAAGCCACTGCACTGGGCCGGTGAAATAGATTTTCATCTTATGACTATCAAACAGAACCATGGAATTAATTTCTGTTGGAAACCTTATACTTTCTATATTCTGTCTGGATGAGGTAAATTTTCAGTTTCTATTTCCAAAAAGAATATAATCTCTTTCTTTTTTTTCTAAATTCTCCTAGAATAAAACTGGTGAGTGCCCAAGTCACCCTTTGTTATACTCAATATTCTCAAAAATATATAGTCTACAATCTGAGTCTTCACTTCCTCAAGAACTTTTTGCAATCTAGTCTTATCTGGTCTCTCTGTAAGGTAATATTGACCTTCCTATTTTCTAAAGTGCATTCCTCTTGTGGAATCAGATTTCCACTTCTCTTCTGGGTTTTCTTCTATCGCGTCTCTCTGAATGGTCCTTCTCTGGCTCCTTTCCTTAATCTGCTCTTTGAATGTTTGTATCCTCTATGGTTACATATTGAATCTTCTTTTTATTATATTTTATATGCTTTTTAAAAAATGTATCATTTACTTGGTTGTTTGAGAACCCATTTGTTCACTGAAGACATTTTCTGTTCTTTTTTTTTCACCTAATTTTCCACTGATGAACTCTCTTGAGCTTAATCAAATTCCTAACTACCAATTTATATCTTTAGTAGGACATGAAGCAGAAAAGTTCATAGATTCCACATGGAATTTGTTTTCTTCTGTGGAGAATTTGTTCATCCTCATTGTCTTCTTATATTTCCTATATTAATTAACAGCATCAACCACATAGTCATTTCCAAGAGTTAAGTTTTAAGCAATTACCTTCAGTTAGCTCCTCTTCTTGAGGTTCCAGGTGTAATAAGTTAATATTTCACAACTGTGTCTAAATTATATCTACTTGTTTGTTCTCATTACTACTGTCCTAGCCCAGGTCATCATCATTTCATGGATCTTTCTTGTTTCTAAAACACAAATGTTCTCCCACTTCAGATGCCTTGTTTTTGGAATACTTGAAGTTTTTTTGCCCGGTAACATGACTTGTATATCACAGGGGTCAACAGTCTAATCAAAGTTGCTTTAATCTTAAAGCCTAAATGGAAATGCATATAATGTTCCATCTAACATTCAAGAAATTAACCTCTGCTCCATGTCTGCCTTCCTTCATTCTACTCCCATTATATTTGAGAGTATTCACAATGAAGTGTCTCTATAGATCCAAGTAAAAGTCTGGCTTGGTATTCCCTATGTCTCTCCAGCACATAAGCTCTCTGTGATAATGCTAATATCATGATATGTTTTAATGGCAAAGACAATCAGGTTGCTGTCTCTGTGTGCATACTTTAGCCAACTGATGGAGTGATGGAGAAATTCTGGTTTCACCATAGAGACGGTAAATATCTCCATTCTCCAGCTTAGTGAGATGCTTTGATAGCTTGATGTTGAGGCGACACTGCTTGTGACCTTAGTCTTACAAAAGTCTGAAAATCAGCTTTTTCCTCATAAATAAGTGTTCAAACAATAGAAAGATAAACTTACCTACATGTTCCACTAAGACAAGTGGGGCTGAATTTTATTTTAAAAATTGCTTTATAGATTTCTGGGTTTTTTTGTTGTTGTTGTTTGTTTGTTTTTTGTTTTACCTTCCTTCTGTTTAACAAGATGGAAAGCTCTGAGTTTGCTTTCTGCTTGTTAGGTTTGTGGAATAATAGGTCGGTTTTATTTTAAATCTTGAGTCCATTGATAGTAAGCAAAGTGCTCCAGAAAGAAACATCAAGAGAAGAGGATGTGACTATACTGGAAAGCAATATTTAGAGAAACTCAGTGTTTTCTGAGTAAGGAAGGTAGAGATTAAGTCTGTCCTGCACATAGGAGAAAAAAACATTTCCCCAGTCTATTGAGAAACAATGAGATGCCTATGGTTTTGCTTAAGATCAGACCCCAGTCCAGCTTCTCAGCAGTGTGCCAGGATATGTGACAGAGAGATATTCTGGATGGAAATTGCTTGTAGCATGTCTGGGCGTTGTCCCAAAGTGGAATGAATATTTAATTTGAAGCAATGGGAATTTGAAAGATTAAGCACAGAGATGATGAGGATGTCAGTGGAAGCCTTGGCCCCAGTGAGACTAAGGACTATGACACAAGCCCTTAACAGCTTGAAATAGGGCCACAAGTCCAGACCCTAGGAGGAGAGGAGGTCATGCTTCTTATCATTATAGTAGGATGTGTTCTCAGTCAGAGAGTAAACTGAATAATAGAAAACAAGTATTTATTCTGTATCTGAGTTTTGGACTCAGACTTTATAACATGTAGTGGTTCATCAAGAATTGCTGAGTCTTTTGAACAGGAATGTTTCTGAACCAGTAATGGATTAAAACCCTTGAAACTGAGTTCATTACCTTAGGAAAAACGTAATTAAAGCTCTTGAATAATTACTCTCAGTTGTCATTGCTGACTTCAGGTATATGAGAGGCCTATGAAGAGACTGAGCTTAAGAGAACACTGAAGATAATTTTTAACCTCAGATGTGTAAAAAATTGCAGTAGGAAGAAGTGCAAAATGTCAGGTTGTTGTAGTCACTGAGGAGATTAAGTTTTCTGATACTTTGTAGAATTCTTAGAAGGAGATGCATCAAAGCTGCCTTTTAAAGTCCCCTTTCTACTCTTGAATTCTTAATAGCTCTGACCTTTTGTTGGAACAGAGAAACATTCAGCAGAACCAGCATAGTTCCTTCCAAGTAGCATTATTGAGAGTGCTAATTTATTCATTGATGACATTTTGCATATTAGTGGTCACCCTTGCTGTGTCTCCAGCAACTAGGTAAAGGGATCACAGTACAATGACAAATAGGAATATATCCTCAATATTCCATTCAAAAGAAACTTGCTGTTAGAAGACAAGACTATAATAAGTCAAAAAGAGAGGATACTGCCTGCCTAGAGAAGGGGAGCATTTTCACAAAATTACAAATAATTTGGAAGAGAAAAAATGGGCCACTCCTTGACTCATTCGTAGACTTTCTGGTTTTGTACCTGTCTGAACCCAGTTAGAGCTTGTTTTTTTTTTTTTTTTTTTTTTTTCCTTTTCTTTCTCTTTAATGGACAGCTGAGATTAAGTTTTTTAAAAATGAAGTCATAGAGACCCCACATGGTGAAGGTAGTAACTAAGTACATAGTGGGAACCTCTGGTCAACTTCATAATGATGACAAACTTGTTCAGGAGGCCAGCTCTCCATCTATTGGACACAGTCTGAGTGATGCATGTTTGCTCCGAGGAGCACAGGACATAATCAAAAAGTCTGATTGGAGATTAAACCCACACATTCTGCCAAAGTCGTCACATAGCAGGCTAATAACTAAAGATGACTGAGTGTCTTATCAGGACTCAGAGGAAATTATCTGATATGGTTTGGCTGTGTCCCCACTCAAATCGCATCTTGAATTGTAGCTTCCATAATTCCCACATGTTGTGGAAGGGACCTAGTGGGAGGTAATTGAATCATGGGGGTGAGATTTTCATTCCTGTCCTCATGATAGTGAATAAGTCTCATGAGAGCTCATGGGTTTGCAAATGGGAGTTCCCCTGCACAAGCTCTCTTGCCTGCTGCCATATAAGATGTGACTTTGCTTCTCATTTGCCTTCTGCCATGATTGTGAGGCCTCTACAGTCATCTGGAACTGTGAATCAATTAAACCTCTTTTCTTGTAAATTATCCAGTCTCAGGTATGTTTTTATTAGCAGTGTGAGAACAGATTAATACAGTAAATTTGTACCCAGAATAGTGCACTGCTGTAAAGATACTTGAAAATGTGGAAGCAACTTTTGAACTGGGTAATGGGCAGAGGTCAGAACAGTTTGGAGGACTCAGAAGAAGACAGGAAGATGACGGAAAGTTTGGAATTTCCTAGAGACTTGTTGAATGGCTTTGACCAAATGTTGCCCATCTCAGATGGAGATGAGGAATCGTTAGGAACTGTAATAGTGGTGACCCTTGCTATATTTTAGCAAAGAGACGGAAATTTTGCCCCTGCTTTAGGGATCTGTGGAACTTTGAACTTGAGAGAGTTGATTTAGGGTATCAAGGGTATCATTATGCAAGTTTGGAAAATTTGCAGCATAATGATGCAATAAAAATAAAAACCCGTTTTCTTTTTCTTTTTTTTAAAATTACTATTATTATACTTTAAGTTCTAGGGTACACGTGCATAACGTGCAGGTTTGTTACATATGTATACTTGTGCCATGTTGGTGTACTGCACCCATCAACTCGTCAGCACCCATCAACTCGTCATTTACATCAGGTATAACTCCCAATGCAATCCCTCCCCCCTCCCCCCTCCCCATGATAG
>NW_012101932.1:2368192-2396971 GCF_000951045.1 Mandrillus leucophaeus | reverse complement strand
TCTAGTTCTAGATCCTTGAGGACTCGCCATACTGTTTTCCATAATGGTTGAACTAGTTTACAATCCCACCAACAGTGTAAAAGTGTTCCTCTTTCTCCACATCCTCTCCAGCACCTGTTGTTTCCTGACTTTTGAATGATTGCCATTCTAACTGGTGTGAGATGGTATCTCATTGTGGTAAAAACCCATTTTCTTAGGAGAAATTCAAGCCTGCTGCAGAAATTTGTATTACTAATGATGAGCCAAATGTTAATCACCAAGACAATGGGGAAGATGACTCCAGGGCATGTCAGAGACCTTCACAGCAGCCCCTCTAATCAAAGGCCTGGAGGCCTAGGAGGAAAAAATGGTTTTGTGGGCAGGGCCCAGGGACCCCTGCTGTGTGCACCTAGGGACTTGGTGCCCTGCATCTCCCAACTGTTCCAGCCATGGATAAAAGGTACTAAGGTACAGTCCGGTCTGTAGGTTCAGAGTGTGCAAACCCCAAGCCTTGAGCTTCTACATGGTGTTGAGCCTGTGGGTACACAGAAGTCAAGAATTAAGGTTTGGGAACCTCTGCCCAGATTTCAGAGGATGTATGGAAACACTTGAATGTCCAGGAAGAAGTTTGCTGCAGGGGCAGCGTCTTCATAGAGAACCTCTTCTAGGGCAGCGCCGAAGGGAAATGTGGGGCTGGAGCCCCTACGGAGTCCCTGCTGAGGCACTGCCTACTGGAGCTGTGAGAAGAGGGCCAGAGTCCTCCAGACCCCAGAATGGTAGAGCCACCAACAGGACAGCTTTCATCATGCTCCTGGAAAAGCTACAGATACCCAACGCCAACCCATGAAAGGAGCCAGGGGGCAGGCTGTACCCTGCAAAGACACAGGGGCAGAGCTGCCCAAGGCTATGGGAACACACCTATTGCATCAGCATATGAGACGTGGCATCAAAGGAGATCATTTTGGAGCTTTAAGATTTGACTGTCCCACTGGATTTGCATGTAGCCGTTAGCCTCTTCATTTTGGCCAATTTCTCCCATTTAGAATGGGGACATTTACCCAATTCCTGTATCTCCATTATATCTATGAAGTAACTAACTTGCTTTTGATTTTACAGGCTCATAGATGGAAGGGATTTGCATTGTCTCAGATGAAACTTTGGACTGTGGACTTTGGAGTTAATGCTAAAATGAGTTAAAACTTTGGAGGACTGTTGGGAAGTCATGATTGAATTTTAAATGTGAGGACATAAGATTTGGGAGGTGCCAGGGGCAGAATGATATGATGTGGCTGTGTCTGCACCCAAATTTAATCTTGAATTGTAGCTCCCATAATCCCCACGTGTCATGGGAGTGATCCAGTGGGAGGTAATTGAACCACAGGGATGCGTTTCTTCTGTGCTGTTCTCATAATAGTGAATAAGTCTCATGAGATCTCATGGTTTTATAAATGGGAGTTCTCCTGCACAAGTTCTCTTGCTTGCCACCATGTAAGATGTGACTTTGCTCCTCATTTGGCTTCTGCCATGATTGTGAAGCCTTTCTAACCATGTGGAACTGTGAGTCAATTGAACTTCTTTCCTTTATAAATTACCCAATATCGGGTATGTCTTTATTAGCAGATGAGAACAGACAACTACATTCTTCCTATTATGCTATTCTGTCTCTGGTTGCCTAAAAAAGAGAGGACTGTGATATATTAGCATAGCATAACGATTAAGAGCATGGGCTCAGGACTGGGTGCAGTGGCTTACACAATTTGGGAGGCCAAAGCAGGAACTTCACTTGAGCCCAGGTGTTCAAGACCAGCTTGGCTGACAGAGTAAGACTCTGTCTCTGAAGGTAAAAAAGGAGCATGGGCTCTGGACACAGATCAGACTGTCTTCCTAATTCCTAGTGCTGGACCGTGACAAATCATGGAAACTCTCTATTCCTTAGTTTCTTGATCTGGTATAAAAAAGAATAATATTACCTTTCTCACATAAAAAATAGGGTAACAATTAAATGGAATCACTCATGGAAAAGGCTCAGAAGAGCACATAAGTACAAAGTGAACATTGAATGTGATAGTAGTAGTATTCACAATTGCCAGCCCCACCCTGCATGCCAGGTGAGCACATTGAATAATTTACCCTTGGACAACCTCGACTTTCCATCCCAGATGATGCTGTACAAGTAGGATATAGTTTCCTAAATAACTCATTTAATTAAGTAATATAGGTTCCTCTTTCCACTTCAGGTTTAGGGGTGGGATAGAAAGCATTCATTTTGGTTTTGAGGAAGCATGGATTTTACTAGGGGATGAGCTGTCAAAATAACATTCTTAGACATTAATTCATTGTCCCCTCCTCAAGCAGGTTTCTCCCTTTCTCTCTTCCCCATTCAAACACAAAGCAGACAGGCTACTTTCTCTTTTTTTTTTTTTTTTTGGTCTTTAATTTTTATTTTAAGTTTAGGGATGCATGTGCAGGATGTGCTGGTTTGTTACATAGGAAGAAGTGTGCCATGGTGATTTGCTGTACAGATCATCCCATCTCCAAGGTATTAAGCCCAGCATCCATTAGCTATCCTTCCTGATGCTCTTTACACCCACTGACAGGCCCTAGTGTGTGTTGTTCCCCTCTCTGTGTCCATGTGTTCTCATTGTTCAGCTCTCACTTAGGAGTGAGAGCATGTGGTGTTTGGTTTTCTGTTCCTGCATTAGATTGCTGAAGATAACTGCTTCCAGCTCCGTCCATGTCCCTGCAAAGGACATAAACTCATTCCTTTTTATGGTTGCATAGTATTCCATGGTGTATATATACCATATATATTTTTTTATTCAGTATATCATAGATGGGCATTTGGGCTGGTTCCGTGTCTTTGCTATTGTAAATAGTGCTGCAGTTAACATAGGTGTGCATGTATCTTTGTAACAGAATGATTTATATTTTGGGGGGTACATACTCAGTAATAGAAATGCTGAGTCAGATGGTATTTCTGCTTTTAGATCTTTGAGGAATCGCCACACTGTCTTCCACAGTAGTTGAACTAATTTACACTCCTACCAACAGTGTAAAAACGTTCCTTTTTCTCCGCAATCTCACCAGCATCCAGACAGGCTACTTTCTTGCCCAAGGGAGAGTGTATGGTGGGATGTTAATTCCCAAAACAAATGATCTAATTAGATCTAAGTTTTCTCTCATAGATGCTTCTGAGACAAATCACAAAAGAAAACTATTTAGAGTTATAGTGTGTGCTGGAGAAGGTGAACTGTATGTGAAGCTTCCCAACTGAACAAGAAAGGAAGTTTCCCCGGGATGGGAAGAGCCTGAGACTGGAAGATTTCAGGAGCCAAAAAAGCCCGAGCTTGGCCCTAGTCAATCACAAGGAAGTTGTACGACCCTGGAGGAAAAAGGTTTTATGATGAAGCTAGATAGAACCTGAGTGTGTCACAGAATGTGACAATGAATTCACCAAGGACATAGCAAGATCTGAGAAATGGTTTTATGCTATGGCTATACAGAAGGACTTAAAGGACTATAGAGTGAATATTTCAGGCTTCCAGCATGACCCAGAATCATGAGGGTGCCACAGTACCTGATGAAATTCTGTAGACCTAGGTAGCAGGCATCTCAAAAATCATGTATAAAACATTAACTAAAGACTAGAGGAACTCTAGTGTCTGCATGTCCTCCTATATGTGGATGCCCACGTCCGCTCCTACTACAGATGTAGACTCCAGAAATTATCATTGATGAGGGCCCAAGAAATGAAGTCTGGAGTTGTAGGGAGGGATCTCACAAAGAAGACAAATATTTGGCTTTCTGACATCTCAATGGAATGAGAGCTAAGAGTCTGAAATTACAGTTAAACAAATAAAATAAAATGTTTGGAATGAGAGTGATACTTATTTAAAAAACAACAATAGGTTTTCAATATACTTAGAAAAATGCATTTTAGAGAATAAACTCTGCCTTCCACATAGACAGATCACCCCTTACAATTTCCAGGTAAAATGCTCCCTGGATTTACACAGTCTCAAACAATTGCATTTCAGTTTGTGGTCTCTGCTTTTCATTTGCAGAACTAATGGCTTGGTTAATTGATTTTACCAGAAAAGAACATTTTGCTCCAAGGGTATGGACAAGTCTCTCTTCTTTCAAATAATCAAACCAAACCAGAAACTTCTGACAGCTTTGAAAATAGTATGTTGACTTTTATTTTTTCCACTAAATTATCAGACATTTTGGGATCAAGATTCCATTAACACACAAGCTCCAAAAGTAGTAATTTTTGTAAAAAAGGTTTTCTTCACTACGAGGCTTGGGCATGAAAGCCAGATCTTAAGACAATGGCAACAGCATATCTTCTTGCCTCTTTCACGTCTCCTTTTGTGGTCTATGATCTCTGGTACATTAGTAATCTCTGCCAAGTCATTCAAAAGAATGCTCCATCCAATTTTTATTTAGCAATTCCATCTCTGTAAACTTCTCTTCACATACTAGCCATGCTAAACACATTAAAACATATCTTCAGTAGACCTGTCTCCTTTACCCACAACTTTCTATATCTGTGCCTACCCCCATTGTTCTCTATCAGCAAGACCTCTCTTCCTTCTCTAAGAACCTATGCAAGACTTTATTTCCCTCAGTGAAGTGTGTTGCCTGGTCTTTTGGATTCCCATAAATCTTCCAAGTGACTTCATGATAGCACTTACTGCAGTAACTATAATTAGTTATGTATCTCTCTCTCTCAGTAAACCATAAACTTCTTAAGAAAAAAAGCATGAGCTATTTTTTCTTTGACTCTTCCAAGGTTACACAGTGCTTGGTGTAAGATAGGGATGTTCACTGTCGATGAATGAATAGCTGCATGAACTGGTACACACGTTGTAATCTACTGCCCAATTATTTTGAAGTAATTGTATTAGCCCAAGTTTTTGTATATTTGAAAGCTCCATGAAAAATGGGTCACAGAAATATTCATTATGTTGCATTCCAACATATAGTTTTTTGTAGGGTCAGCAAAATACTTTCTATAAATGGCATTAAATATTTTATCCCATAAAGTATTTAAATTCTGTTGTCTGACTTTTCACTTTAAAGACAATGAAAAATGTGGTGCCCACAATTGTATAGGTAATTAGAAGGTTATCGCCCAAGTAATATTTATCTGTTTGTCTTTAGGTAGTCCTGCATTTTTAATTTGAAAAAAAAAAAAACTGTTAGGAGAGGGCTGCTTCTCCTGGAAATTGCTTGCAGGATTGGCTTTTTTGGTACTACTAGAAATCTTGTGGTTCTAATGAAAAAATAGATTTAAGCAGTTTCTACACTAAATGTTTCTTGAAGTTGTAGTTTACGACTGCTCCTCACTCCTGGAAAAATATCTTCTCTAATAACTAGAAAATGATGGGAAGATAATATTTTACATTCAAGTTTTTTTCTAAACATTTTCAGCATAAACTGGTTAACTCAAATGACTAGCAGAGCATGGCTTATATAATTTAGATTACATTTAAATTACCGACTTTAAAGAAATAGAGACAAATATATATGTTAAGGAGGAAAAATGAAAAGAGTGAAGCTTAATTTCTGTCTCTAAAAGCTAAAGAAGTTTTTTTTAATGCATTTCTTCCCCTAAAAGAGGAAGAAATACATGAAAAGCAAAAAGAGCATGCAGCCTTAACACAGTGGTAAAGAGACAGGAATAGTCCTCATATAATAGAAGAGACAGATGCCCTGAACAGGCAGATTCAGTTTCTGGATGTTAGCAGGGGGGGAAAAATTATAGAGCCTGGAATTTCTAGCTCTAATGAGGGATGATTTAGGAAATAAAGCCAACCCCAGTCATCTCCCAGTTTCACACTCCAAGAGCTGCCAATGTCTTTGGTTAATGAGGTAGACTTGGAGCCATTCCCTTAATTAACTTGACCCTGTGAAACTGTTTCTCAAACGTTTTAAACCCATGACACTCTAAAGCATTCTTGTTCTGTGCAT
Source organism: Mandrillus leucophaeus (assembly GCF_000951045.1). Taxonomy (NCBI): domain Eukaryota; kingdom Metazoa; phylum Chordata; class Mammalia; order Primates; family Cercopithecidae; genus Mandrillus; species Mandrillus leucophaeus. The sequence continues at coordinate 2,391,016 of NW_012101932.1, read as the reverse complement.
TTACATCAGTTAAGAAGAGTCTGTCTTGCTTTTCTAAATGTACTTCGAATTATAAAAAATAATAAGTGTGCCATAGACACTTTTTCAATATATTTGGCCTATGGGTGATTTTGACATGTGCCTTTATTGTGAAATTTGTGCCATGTGCCACCCTCCCCTTACTGAACAGTGGGGTTAAAATATGGAAGCTGTTCACTTGTAGGCGAGTATAGTATATATAGTGTAGTGTATGGTATTGCATGTTCTTCACAATCAGGTTCCCATCATGAATGTTATTGGAAGAACTCAGTAATATCAAATATAGAGAAAGCAGGAGGGAAGGTTTTAAACTTATCTTTAAATTTAATTTAATTTTTCTATCACATATATTTATTATACATTTTTTCAAATGTCATTCACTGAAGTTTTAATAAGAAAAACATTATTTTATAAGCTTATCTGTATAGGAGAGAATATTTCTACCATAGAACACAATCATAATTTTAATTTTATAGTTCAGCAAATTTAGAGAAATGCTTTTTATCACTCAGAATGTCATATTATCAAAAATAGGACAGAGTGTGGGACAAATTATTAGGAAAGTATATGAAACAGAAGGGAAGAAAATTTTATTTGAGAAATAGAGATTAACTTTTGTTTGTACTACATTCTAGGTTTTGGCTTACATGCCATCAGGATATACAATCCTTTTGTTTCAAAATATAACCAATATAAGTGAGACACACTCCATCAGGGGTTTGGTTAAACATTTTAAAATCCAATTAGATTTTCTGAATGCTTCATAAATTTTCTGAATATGACTGGGCCAATTTTGAGGAGTCCTGTGTTAATTGATTACTTGGGGTGGGAGTCACTACAACTTCATGGTTTCAAATAGAATTGATGGAAAAGAGACACATTCCAGCAATTCTACAAATGTTTGCTTTTGCCTCTGAGAGTAATAGCCATCAATTGGGGTAGTTATGTGAAACAAAAAAGAAGAAGGAGAAGGAGAAGGAGAAGAAAAGAAGAAGAAGAAGAAGAAGAAGAAGAAGGAGGAGGAGGAGGAGGAGGAGGAGGAGGAGGAGGAGGAGAAGAGTTATTTAAAATAAAAACATTTTATATTTTGGGTATTTGTAAGATAAACAATTTCGATTTGTTTCTATGTTGGCATTAAATACAATTTTCTGATCTAACTCTTTAGGTATCTGAGGACACATACATTCTGAAGGTGTGTACATTTTGCTACCATCTAATATATGCTAGATGAAGGCAATTGCTAGATGGATAATTGCACATTAGGTGATAACAAAATACTTGGTGTATCATTTCACTCTGTACTGAGGTGCTTGGCCTGGCATATGTCAAGAACCAGGATATATCATTTGACCTTTCCTGGGAGAAGTTTTCCAAGCATGTAAGAATTATCTAGGGAATGTATTAAAATGCAGATTTCTTTGCTGCACCTTCAAAATTTATGACTCAGTACTTCTAGGGTAGCACAGAGGAATCTGCATTTTCACCTATTAAAACATTCTGATGAAGGTGATGTTGATGTTTTGAGAGGCTCAGCCTCCAGAGGAATTCTAAGCAATTTATGCTTGCAGCTCATGTAAGACCACACAAATTACACAATGCACAGTGCTAATGGTAGTGCAATAATGAAATGATGTGTTTATAAAAATTCAAACATCTATCTAAAGGATAATCTCTGATTTCCATTATTTCTGAAGAAAATTTGTCTATGTGTTGAACAGGATTGAAAATACATAGTTTTATTATATGACTATGCTAACTTGAAGGATATTATATAGGAGAAATAAATTTGCCTCAGTGTTTCTGAGTTCTTTTAGTGTGTGTTTTTCTCAAAAGCACTCACCTTAGCCTTTCATATACCTGGTCCTAAGTGTCTTCTTTGCTATCAATTCATCTCTTCAGGGATAATCTTTTAAGGATTTAACAACTTACAAGGCAAGGGCAACTGCCAATCCACACAGACTCTAGAACCAGGTGGAGTGGATAAAATCTATTAAAATTTAATTAGAAACAGAAGGACCGTCCTGATGTCTGCCAGCTAAAAATCAACCTTTTCTGTCGCAACTATACTTCTCCACCTAATCTTGAGAGTTTTTTGTGGTTGTTGTTTAGTTTCCCACAAATCAATATTTTTGTTTCTTGGTCAAATGAATCTCACTCACGAATTATGCCCTTCCAGGAATATGTCTGTGTTTTGGTAGATGTGGCCTGAGAATAAATAAGCACAATAAACCTTAAGGAGGGTATTCTTCTCATCAAAATGTTGAGTACTGTACTGTGACCTGCTAATGGAAATATAGGATAGAAATATTAGGTTTTTCCTGGGATTATTTATTTATTTAAAAGAAAAACCATTACCTACTTGTTTAATGCCAGAAACTGTGTAAGAGATGTCAATGTGATTATCAACAACTTCATATAAATGGAATTTTGTATTTTAAAAAACCTGTCTTTATCTAGTTGACCTGGATATTATTTGGGCAGGGATTAGATTGGTGGGGGTGGGTATGGGGTGAAAAGGAGTGAAAGAAAAATTTTATCTCAGTATTTTCCCAGCTGTTGCAGAGACAGAGAAAGTCAGGATGGTATTTTATTTCAAGTATGAGTATTCTTTCAGTACAAGGTGTTCCCAGGTTTCCTCCTATTCCCCATCCATAAGCCTACATATTAAATATCCTCGTGCTGCTAAGGACAAGTACCTCCTTCTGTAACACAATGTGCCAATCTCCTTTCCCTTAAAATATGTGATATGAAATTCTAATGTCCCAGAGAGCAGAAAATGTAGCCATGCAAAATATAATATAACATGATGGTATGTGAAATTAGGTATTTATTTGTGAAACATAAGTCATAGTACTTTTTGCTCTTTTACATGGTAAATATATTCTCTATCTCTCAGGATAAAGACAATAACGATGAATAATAACCACATTTTGTCTTCCCATGGACAGATCTGTTACATCAGAATGTGCTTCTCACTTGCAGACATCACATGTACACAGTAGTGGATAAATTTAAAAGTTTGTCACCCACAAAATAAGAGGGGAAGAGAAAGTATGGTCATCGTGAAAGTGTGGTGAGAATTAACTCATAACTGGAGATTCTCTTTATTCCTTCTTTTTATTTTCAACCAGTGCTTCATTTGTATCAGACTTACTGGCACTGAAAAAAGAAACAGTGGTATTCAATGGGACATTTTCCTCACCAATTATTAATGGAGTACAAAAATTAGAAGCAGGGAGAATATGACACATTTGTTTATGTGCATATCTTTAGATATAATTGCATACACTTATAGATATAGGTAAATAGTACAGTAGAAGTAATAAAAAATTTTAGAAGGTAGTTCATAATTCCTAACTGTGAAAGTAGTAAAGGGCCATGGATTTCTTGAGCTTCAGAGTCAGCTGGCATAGTGTTTACACCTAAAAATGTATAGTTTGGCTATTATTTTTTCAAAAATGTCTGCTGTTTCATAATCCCAACCTAGCATATCTCATTTTCTTATATCTACTGTTCAACAAACCTATGATCTAATGAGATTTTAGTTCATCCATGGGTTGGAACATCAGTAATAATATTTTTTTTTTGAAACAGATTCTTGCTCTGCTTCCCAGGATGGAGTGAAGTGGTGGGATCTTGGCTCACTGTGGCCTCTGCCTTCTGGGTTCAAGTGATTCTCCTGCCTCTGCCTCCTGAGTAGTTGGGACTATTGGCACGTGCCACCACACCCAGCTAATTTTTGTATTTTTAGTAGAGAAGGGGTTTCACCATGTTGGTCAGGATGGTCTTGATCTCCTGACCTTGTGATCTGCCCACCTCTGCCTCCCAAAGTGCTGGAATTACAGGCTTGAGCCACCACACCTGGCCAAGTAATAATTTTCTAGGTGAGGCCATTTCTCTAGCTAACAAGTGTTAATGTCTTGTTGCATTAATGATAGATGTGGTGACTTGTTTTGCATCCCACTACTATGGAGTTATTACTGTCAGGAATAGAAATATGTATTTAAAAAACATAACTTGAAATGATAACCAATAAAGAAGATTGCCAATTTACATGATACTGAGAACATCAAATAAATTAAATCATTATTCTGGGATTGAAATATGCAGGTATATGAAGAGGTAAATCTTTTTTCACTTATCTATTTAAATAAGTATGAAACTATTTTAATAAAAATAATACCTCTAACATTATACCTATATTTATACTTATGCATTTTCAAATGTTTTCCTACACTGTGGTGGTATCAACTATTCTACACAAACAAACATTAGTATTTTCCCAACACCTTAAATGATTTATGTCAGATACTAGTACTACTTTTCCAGTACACTATTGTTCATGATAAAGATGACATTAATTCCAGTTCACTAATGTGTGGGAAAAAAACTGCTGAATTTTAATACAGGAATATATATTTAAACATACCCTCCTCAGAGCTCCCTGATTTGTGTATTTTAAAAGACTTCTCCCTCCCCTCACTGTTGCTTCTTTCTCTCAGCCTCAAATAAATTGGGCTTTTTTATTTTCACCTGTAATCCCAGAACTTTGGGAGGCCGAGGCGGGTGAATCACGAGATCAGGAGATTGAGACCATCCTGGCTAACACGTCTTTACTAAAAATACAAAAGATATCTGGGGAAAACCTACCCCCGATATTTAACGTGGGTTCTTTTCTATTTCCCTAAGCATTTCAGCTGCTTTGAAAAATAAAGGGAAAGAGTACAAGAGAGAGAAGTTTTAAAGCTGGGTGTCTAGGGGAGACATTACACGTCGGCAGGTTCCATGATGCTCCCTGAGTCGTAAAACCAACAAGTTTTTATTAGCAATTTTCAAAAGGGGAGGGAGTGCACGAATAGGGTGTGGGTCACAGAGATCACATACTTCACAAGGTAATAAAATATCACAAAGCATGTGGAGGCAGGGCAAGATCACAGGACCACAGCACGGGGTGAAATTAAAATTGCTAATGAAGTTTCGGCCACACATTGTTATTGATAACATCTTGTCAGGAGACAGGGTTTGAGAGCAGACAACCTGTCTGACCAAAATTTATTAGACGGGAATTTCCTTGTTCTAATAAGCCTGGGAGTGCTATAGGTGACTGGGGCTTATTTCATCCCTTTGGCTTCTAACGTAAAAGGCAGCCACCTCAAGGGGGCTGTCTATAGACCTACCCTTAGGGTGCATTCTCTTTCTCAGGGATGTTCCTTGCTGAGAAAAAGAATTCAGCGATATTTCTCCTATTTGCTTCCGAAAGAAGAGAAATATGGCTCTGTTCCGTCTGGCTCACCGGCAGTCAGACTCCAAGACCATCTCCCTTGTTCACTGAACATTGCTGTTATCCTGTTCGTTTTTTCAAAGTGCCCAGATTTCATATTGTTCAAACACAAATGCTCTACAAACAATTTGTGCAGTTAACACAATCACAGGATCCTGAGGTGACAATCATCCTCCTCAGCTTATGAAGATGACGGGATTAAGAGATTAAAGTAAAGACAGGCGTAGGAAATCACAAGGGTATTGATTGGGGAAGTGATAAGTGTCCATGAAATCTTCACAGTTTGTGTTCAGAGATTGCAGTAAACACAGGCCTAAGAAATTATAAAAGTATTAATTTGGGGAACTAATAAATGTCCAAGAAATCTTCACAATTTATGTTCTTCTGCTGCGGCTTCAGCCGGTCCCTCCATTCCGAGTCCCTGACTTCCCGCAGCACAAATGTTTTCCTACACTGTGGTGGTATCACCTATTCTACACAAACAAAGATTCATATTTTTCCAACACTTTAAATGTTTTATGTCAGATGCTAGTACTACTTTTCCAGTACAGTATTGTTCATGATTAGGATGATGTTAATTCCAGCTCAGTAATGTGAGGGAAAAAGCTGGTGAATTTTAATACAGGAATATACATTTAAACATACCCTCCTCAGAGCTCCTTGATTTGTGTACTTTAAAAGACTTCTCCCTCCCCTCACTGTTCCTTCTTTCCCCCAGCCTCACATAAATCGGGTTTTTTTCTTTTTTTTTTTTTTCTGATCTTGGGTTGTCTCATTCACAAATAAAACTTCTTACAGCTTTACAGATTTTAATGCTAGACAAGTGGCAATGATATCCTCTAGCTAAACTAGTTTGGCTTTGATAGACCCCAAAATACATCATCAATTATGGGGAAGCATATTGTTGCAATTTTTCAGTTAAAAAGTTTTCACTTCAAGGACATCTCACTCTCTAGGACACAAGTATATTAAAAGTTTTTTTGTGGCCGAGTGTGGTGGCTCACATGTTAATGAGGTCAGGAGTTTGAGACCAGCCTTCTGGCCAACACTGTGAAACCCTGTCTCTACTGAAAAAAAAACATACAAAAATCAGCCAGGCGTGATGGCTTGAGCCTGTAGTCCCAGTTACTCAAGAGGCTAAAGCTTGAAACACTTGAACTGGGGAGGGGGTGTTTGCAGTGAGTTGAGATGGTGCCACTGCACTCCAGCCTGGGTGACAGAGCTAGACTTCATCTCAAAAAAAAAAAAAAAAAAAAAAAAGTGTTGTTTCTGTTTAATTTACATTAAAAGGACAATCATTTTAATTTTCATAGTTATGCTCCATAGATATTATCATTTTTATTTGCCTGGGTTCTGGTGCCCGACTGTCTGGGTTTAAACCCCAGATTGATCACCTTTACCTTTAGCAGTGTAAAATCTGAAAATTGTGCAAACTCTTTGTGACTCAGTTTCCTCATCTGTGAAAATAAGGACAATAGTAATTTTCTATGTTAGGTAGTTATGAGAGATTAACTACTTAGAACATATCATGCTTTTAGAGGGGTACCTGGCATATAATAACCATTTTTATAGAGTTGTAGTATTCTATAACTCTGAAAGAATTATTTGACTCTAGAATTAACTCTAAAATTTAACTCTAGAAGTCACTTAAACTCCTGGTATGTAGAAAAAGAGAAAAGATTGAAATTTACTATTCATCATGACAAAGAAAATTTTATCATTTTTAATTTTAAATTTAATACAAAATTGGTAAAATTGACTTAGAATGACTTTACAAAACCTTACATATAAATTTATATGTTTCAGAAATATATTTTCTTGTGGCAGTAAAATGTAAGTATATGAAAAAGCGGTAATAAGGTCATTATCAGTATAAACGAAAAGACCAAGTTTTAATTAAAAAAAAAAAGAGAATAAAAAAACTGTAGATTCACAGTTCAACTTAGTGTCTATAGGTTGGAGTACTGCTGTGTGATTGTAAGACATCCCAAAGCAACAGTTCATCCTTTACATGTTGACTAGATTTAAAATGTGTAACCTAAGATTTATTTTTCTTTTTCTATGAGTTCATCGACCCAATGAGATGCTCATCAAACCTGGAAAGTTCAGCAGCCCTAAGGGCAGTTCATAGAAATTTCTCTGGGAAATAAATCAGAGACCCATAAGAAGGAACCACTAGAGGTCATTCAATCTAACTTTTTGGATATCCCTATGAACATAGATTATGCCCACTTTGAAGACATATTGTCTAATGTAGTTTATAAAGATATTAAAATGCTCTCTCAAGTTTGAGTAGACCATTTGCTTCAGTTGCCTCTGTTTACAGAGCTTGTGTGATACCAATATTGATGTATATTAGAAAAACATGTCATTTTGGCTCAATGGAAATTATTCTAATAAAATATATATATATTTTTTTGAGACGGAGTCTCGCTCTGTCGCCAGGCTGGAGTGCAGTGGCGCGATCTCGGCTCACTGCAAGCTCCACCTCCCGGGTTCACGCCATTCTCCCGCCTCAGCCTCCGAGTAGCTGGGACTACAGGCGCCCGCCACCACGCCCGGCTAGTTTTTTGTATTTTTAGTAGAGACGGGTTTTCACCATGTTAGCTAGGATGGTCTCGATCTCCTGACCTCGTGATCCACCCGCCTCGGCCTCCCAAAGTGCTGGGATTACAGGCTTGAGCCACCGCGCCCGGCTAATATAATATTTTTCTTAGTACAAGTGTAAACTTTTTAAATTCACTCCCAATTCAATAATATTATGCAATATAATTTTACAGGTCAACCAACATGATAACAGTTTTGTAAGCATTGTTTGTACTATAACCATGAGATAAGTGTTATTACTTCTATTTAACAGATGATATAATAGAATCATAAAAGCAAGCTTCTTGGCTGTATAACAAAACAAAGTACAGAAGGGAATTAGTGATTGAACAAAAGCATATCTGGCTCTGCAATTCAAGTTCTTATCTCAGTGTGCTATCTTTTGCAAATTAGATCCAAGTACACTCTCAAAAATGTGTTCCTAAAATTACGATTGTGTTTCATACTAGATGCATGCCGTACATTTTTTCATCATCAATTAAACGTTTGAATTTTACAAATTTCACCATTTTCTTTTAGAAATAAAAAATATACTCCCTCTTTGTCCTGATATAGATTACAATAGTAATAATACTTGTTTGTTGACTCTTTATGACAAGGGTGATCAACCATTTCAAATGCTACTATTCTTAACCTTGGCAACAGCCATCAAGTATTACCATCACATTTTAGGAGATAAAGATAATATAGTTTAGACTGCTTAAGTGAATTATAGAATTGGTGAATGGTAAGAGATTTGAACCAAGTCAATCAATTTCAAATTTCATATTCTTACTCAAACATCTACAATAACAAAAAAGATGTGTAAGGAAAAATCATTGTAAGGTACTATGTAGACCAATGATTAAAGCAAGGAAGGCTAAAACACTTATTTCAAACTGTATCTTAAAATAACTCCAAAGACCATAAACAGGCTAAAAGACAGAAAGATTTAAAATAATATGAAAGCAAAAAAGATAAATTTAAAGTTCCATAAACAACTAAACTAAAAGAAGAAAAGCAAGGAGAAACTGAAATATTGGAACCTGTTAATGAATGCAATCGTTTGGGAATTTAAGATAGGATAGGGCAATGTGAGAGCAAAAAGAGCAGAGAATTTAATAGAAACACAGGAACTTTCCACATGGAGGTAACAAAGATACTGAAAGACGCCTAGGCTGCCAGGAGGAGAGCCTGGTGCAATACAAAACACAAAGGAAAAAGAGAAGAACGAGAGAACATGTCAGTGGTTTCATGTTTCTTTTGGCAACAAGAAGCTTCAGAATTACATCTGTTTTTCCCTTCTCCTTTACTTCAAGTGCTGCTGAATTTGAAACTCAAAACCTCCAGTAAATTCTATCCTATGCCTTGGTAATCCTGCATAAAACACAGAAAAGTGGGGGTATGATCATTTGAAGCAGTCATTCTATCCTGTCCTCCAAAATGGAGAAATTGTATTTTGAAGATTTCATCATTTGGAATGGTACAATTTGTCACCTCCTGTTCATTCAAAGTAAATGAAGGCGAGATGGCTACTTAGGAGCCAAAGACAACAACATTGACCTGAATATAAGAAACATTTAAGCTGAAACTGGTTATTTTGTACGTGTGCATATATATTTGCACCTGGGAGTCTTAGGTGATAAATTTGGCGAGTAGAACTATGACTTTAAAGAAAATCCTGGGGCCCTACTTCACAGCACAAAATGTGCACTGGGACAGTAACACCTGCATTTTGGTCTTCATATGAATGTCTTTTTGTCTGTATTTTAGTTTTTTTTTTTTTTTTTTTTTTGCCCCAGTCTTTTTAACATTCTCTTAGACATGGCTCTGAAAACCTTGTGCAGATAATGTACACTGTTCCAGAAGTCAAAATAAATTAGAAAAGCCTTGCCTCATGAATTTCATTTATTTAATGCTACTAGGCTCCCTATATTTGGGCAAATTGCTTTCCATGGTCCTCTCTATTTTCAATCTGTAGATGTAATGTCTAAGAAGAGATAACGTAAAAATTTCCTTTAATATTTATATTATTAAATTATCATATTTTAATATATGGCTATCATATTTGCTTATCATAATGTGGCTGAAAATAATGGTGAGAGAATAGGCATTAAGTACATTTTAAATAGCTGTACTATTTAGAGAGTAAATGTGCTTCAATTATTTAATAATTAGCCTCATGTTAGTTATGTATTACATAATTGATCATGGCAAATTATTTACATGACAACCAAAGTAGAAGTCATTAAAGATATTCTTGTCTTTCTGCTGCTAAATCCAGGACGCCTCCAATATTGGTTTCTCATTTTGGTGAAGGACCTGGAAAGCCAAGTTTGCTCTCCTTTTCACTTCCCTTTCTCAGCCACTGCTGCTCCAGAAGATAAAGGGACACGATGCTCACCACATTTAGATGTTTACTGGCACTCTGGAGTTTCCTTGCAGTTTACACCTTACAAAGCACAGTGCACTTGTAAATCTCAGAACTTACAAGTGTCCCTTTCCCCACAGGAATCACCAATATCACAGGAAGGGAGAGAGGTGGAATCTCACACAGTTTAGGGATTTACAAGTCTGTATTGAAGTTTGGGGTGTAAATTGCTGAGAAACCCAAGAGTGTATTTAAATATTTAAAGGTAAGGACACCTAGGTGTTTCTCCTGTTTGAAACTTAATTAGACTGGGAGTTGGAAAGGAGAGTAACAAGATGCCTGGCCTCATCCCCATGGTTAAGCCCTCTGCCTGACAGAGGAGAGAGGGGTTTTGACTGACCTGCCCAAGTTCCATTTTGTATCACATAGTTCAGTTAAAGAGCCAGAAGATTCTCAGAGCATGTAGAAGTTCTAAATTATATCAATAATTAGTAAGAGCAAGTGCCTTTCTTCTAGAATTTAATAATCTTCAATATTTAAGTGTTGTGGTTGTGGCTTCCATAAGGGGTCAATATAGATTGCCTTCTGTATTGGGACGCTATTGAGAGTAGATGGGAGTACCATTAATAACTATGCTGAGACATCAAAATTATTATACCTATTAATAATGATGATACCTAAAGGGCATAAAATGGGAATGCCCAGAGAAAATTGAGACATAAGGTCACCCTATTAGGTTACACTTGGGAATAAACAGAAAGAATATTTATTAGTTATGTTTTTCCAAAGGCAAAGAATGATGATTAGGTATTTTATAATCTCACATTCAACATGCAAATGAACTTAAATTGTATAGCATAACAATCTAGGGCTTTAAAATCTTTGGCCAGGCATGGTGGCTCACACCTGTAATCCCAGAACTTTGGAAGGCCAAGGTGGGCAGATCGCTTGAGGCCAGGAGTTCGAGATCAGACTGGCCAACATGGTAAAACCTAGGCTCTACTAAAAATACAAAAATTAGCCGGGAATGGTGGTGGGAGTCTGTAATCCCAGCTACTAGGGAGGCTGAAGCAGGACAATTGCTTAAACCTCAGAGGCAGAGGCTGCAGTGAGTCAAGATTGTACCACTGCACTCCAGCCTGGGCGACAGAATGAAACTCTGTCTTACAAAAAAAAAAAAAAAAGAAAGAAAAAGACAGAAAATATTGAAAACCCTATTGAGGTATTTTTTAAAGTGTATGCTTTTGATATGCTTCTGAATTATAACCAATTAATTACATATTCAAATATTCTGGGTATCTATACCCTTAAAGTGTTTTAAGAGTATAGTAATACTTTCTAGAAATAATATTTCAGATACAAGATATGTCATTGCTTAAATTTATCTAGAGGGAAAATGCTTATCTGTTTGATGAACTATGTTTATCTTGAAATGAGGTTAGTATTCAGATTAGACTTGCCATGATTTAGATATAATATTTTCAGTTCTTCTCATAAAATAAATAAACACTTATTTCCTAATACTTGAAACTATTTTAACTCTTACACAAAATGCTGCTCTTGACCAGCTTATTCCAGTTCCCATTCCCTCAGTCTATAGTAGAATAGCATGAAAGTAAATAATAAAACAAAACATAGAAGTACGTAAGAATATTTGTACTCAAAGTTGGAAGAAAAAACTATCAAATGAGAAACTGCCAAATCTCCTAAATTCCCATACATATTATCTCATTTTAGTCCTTTTTCTTTCTTTTTAATGTAACTTTTGCCACATTTCTTGAAATTCTACCATTTGGACATTAATTTGAGGTCAAGAAGGTGCTTCTTTGAAAAATGAAAATAGCTTTAGCAGGCATAAGTTGTTGAAAATTTTTCTCATATTAATGTAACTTAATTTAGCCAATCCTATTTTATTCATTCAATGCACATTTAATCTCCTACTATGCTCCACCCATTAGGGAAATAAAGAAGATAAAAAATGCCTTAGATGTAGAATAGGACTGGAACAGTGCGATGAGGACCTGAAGCAGCATGATGGTGCCTTGCACATCCTAGTATTTTGGATCCGCTGTTGTAATTTCCCAATATTTTTAGGTTTGTGACTATGGTCACATGACAATTAAGATAGTTAACATATACATATAGTCTAGAAAACACTTTCTAACACATTTTCCCTCTTCTCCATTTTATCTTTCTTTAGAGCGTAGAACCTGTTTTAATATTAACTACATTTCATAGAGGGACGTTCTAAGGCTCAGAAAGATAGCTGATAAGTTTTGGTATCCTTGGTCAATTATTATAATATTTGTCTGAGTTCTTCTAATTCTAAACTGTGTCCTCAGATCTGCGACTAGACCTATCTGTAGGCACAGGGACTAGTCAACTTTCAGAGACAGTAGCTCAATAACTACATTGAGTTGGTCTTGCTGTGTTGCCTTCCAGTTCCTCCAAAGCTGAGTTCACATTTCTCTTGTCTGATTTCTCAACGTCTTGCTTACTTCTTTACATCTCAAAGTCAGCTTGGAATTCCCGCCCCTCATGTCTAGATACTGTACTTTGAATTTTAATACCTGTTGCTTAACATTAATAATGGTATTTTCTCTTTCCTATCTCCCAATATCTGAACTGATCTCTTTTCTTAATTATTTTTTTTTAAGTAGTAATTGCCAACTCCTTCTGTGCCTGGATAGTCATGCTCATCTTGAGCATAGACACTTTTGGGTCTAAGTGTTTCTTTACTTTTTTTTTTTCTATGCATTTTCCCTCTGGTATTGAATAAAACATTAGATTCATGTCCCTATTTAATGATCTTTAAAATAACCAATCTCTATTTTCTGCAGCCTGAAACTCTAATGCAAGCACTGTGCTTTCTTTACCATGTGTGTCCATCTCCTAGTATCATGCTTAATGCTCTAATACATGTTGTTTTAAAATTAATACTAACAGCAACACAACATTAGCAGCTAAAAGTTCTGCACTGTCCATACTGCTTATAATGTATCAGTCATTATTCCAAAAGTTTTAAAAATACTATTCAATTAATCTTCAAACAAACTTTGTGGGCTAGTTACTAGTATTGCCTCCATTTTACAGATAAGTGATATATAACAGAGGGTGATTAAATAAATTACTTAAGAGCGCTCAACTCACTTGTGGCAGATGCAGGATTTAGGTCTCAAAACTCTGGTTCCACAGTCTGTGGTCTTCAGCACTTTGCCAATGAATTAATGGATGTTTACATGTCAACACTTCATTCAGTCCTAGGACTCTTACCACATTCAATAGACCATGTCTGTACACATTAGTAGATATATACTAGATGGTTGAAAGGAGTGCAGAAGTAAAGAAGTCAACCTAAGGGAAAATTTTATCTGTCACAATATTTTGACTTGTGGTTGTACTTGACTCTATTTTTTCCTTCTTCCTTCCTCTTAGTTCTGTAATCTTGGAATCCATAACTCAGGTTATGTATTTGTACCACACATGAGATCCAAATTAGGCTAACCTAGAAATCTAACATTGTTTAAAAAATCATTTGAATTCCAAAACAAAAGTACTCCAATAAATTTTTACAATATGACACTTCTGAAGTTCAGGTTCTGCCTATATTAACTCCTTCCTCTCTCTCTCTCCCTCTCTTACACATCATCTTTTAAAATTACTAAGTCCCTTTTTGAATTCTATGAACATAGTTTCTCTTTTCTAAACAAAAAATGCTATTATACAGATTGACTCTATAAGTCTATAGCTAATAAACTGATGTATTACTGAGCTATTTATGGAAAGAGTTGGCCTAACTAAAGTCTAACAAAAAGAAGGGAAGCAAATCTTTTGAAAATGAAATGAGATAATGAATATCATTCTTATAAACATTAATGAGGACAATGAATGGGAATGTGATATTTGGGCCATCTGGTGAAATACTGAGGACTTATTAAATTTGTTTGATATAGCAGCGAAATGAAATTACTAATATTAGGCCAAGCCTGCTGGTGTCTATGGGCTAAATTGGTTTGGTTGGTTTTTATTTTAAAAAATTGAGTGACAGTGTTTTATTTATTTATTTTTTTTGAGACGGAGTCTCGCTCTGTCACCCAGGCTGGAGTGCAGTGGCGTGATCTAGGTTCACTGTAAGCTCCGCCTCCCGGGTTTACGCCATTCTCCTGCCTCAGCCTCCCGAGTAGCTGGGACTACAGGAGCCTGCCACCACCCCCGGCTAGTTTTTTGTATTTTTAGTAGAGACGGGGTTTCACGGTGTTAGCCAGGATGGTCTCAATATTCTGATTTCGTGATCTGCCCGCCTCGGCCTCCCAAAGTGCTGGGATTACAGGCGTTAGCCAACGTACCTGGCCAATAATTTTGATTTTTAAATCCTTTGTTAGCATTTATAATAGAATCTGTTTGTTACAGTGAATAAGCAGTCAAGAGAATTATTCTAGGCACACATTTGGGTGCTTTTCATATGCATACCTTGTTCTGTAATGCATATTAGGAATTAAAATTAATTATGCATTTTACATATTAATATAGTAACCTATAGTATGTTTTATCTTTAAAGTGTACAATCAGATATAGAAGCTAAAACCTTCAAAAGTCTATAAATCAACTGTTATATAAGCAATTGATAACAAGGAAAGGTCATTTGAAAAGGAAAAAAAAAACCAGAATGTAAAAGGAAAACAGCTAATTCCATAGCCATACAAAGACATGAAATCAGTCATTATGTTATAGTATCTAATGAAGGCTGTTTGAAAGTAAAACAAGCAAAGCTATATAATATCTTCTTTTTGGAGCCAGACCGCCAGGGGTTGCTTCTGAGGCACCATTTATTATGTGTTACACTATCAGCAAGTAATTATCTGTCTGTGCCTTAGCTTTTGTGAAAAATCAGGAAACCGTAACTACTTCATAGCTGTGTAAGGATTAATGAAGATAAAATTTTTAAATGCATAAGACAATGCTTAGAACAAAATAAGTTCTTAATAAATGTAAGTTGTTATTAATTAGATTTTTTAGGATTAGAAATGGTATAACAATTATAAGATGATTTTAATCCGTTATTTAAACAATCTGAACATAGAATTAGACTCTAATAACAGCTTAACACCTTGAATAGTCCTGGACTAAAAACTAGAACTTTTCATTAGCTACAAATTAACATGATACCCTATTATTCAAAAGGCTTACAGCATTTTTATACTGTCATATAAATTTATCAACTTTAAAATTTTTCTACTTCTTAGTTGTTATTTTACATGTAAAATAAAAATTTCAGAAAAATAATAAAACACATAATTCTCAGTTTCTAGAGATTTAGTGTGCTTCAGTTAGTCATAGAAGGATCACAGGGATCATGATTGATATTCATTAATTTGTCACCACGAATGTGAACCACTGACAAAAAGATGTAATGAGTTTTTAAAAGACTCAATAATTCAATTATACTAATCACACACATATACATATGTCTCTCTCTCTCTATGTATATACACACTCATATTTGTACATCTATATCACATACACATATATTTTAGCCGAGATGCAAAGACATGATAAACATTTTTACAGATCAGCAACGAGCCCACAGAAAAGCAAAGTAGTTTTGGGGACTATAGCCACTGGCCTGTTGGACTCCAGGGAATGGAAGATAAGCATGGCAGCAAGGAGACTGGCTACTGAAGGGAAGAGCATTAAGAGTTCTCTGAGTGACATGGTTTTCAGTCAGTCTCAAAATTCAAATCCTGGGACTGGGAAAAAATAAAACCCCTTTCTCTCAGTTGTGCAAAGAATCTGAAAAAATGGCTATTTACTTGCTGCTTGGGATATGACATTACAGAAAGCCTGTTGACATATGGAAATAGATAATGAAAACACAACCTCTTGACCAAGTACTGAGCCA
Source organism: Mandrillus leucophaeus (assembly GCF_000951045.1). Lineage (NCBI taxonomy): Eukaryota > Metazoa > Chordata > Mammalia > Primates > Cercopithecidae > Mandrillus > Mandrillus leucophaeus. Next base: position 2,374,861 of record NW_012101932.1, on the reverse strand, counting down.
AGTTGCCAGCTGGCTCTGTGATTGGATCTGCAATATCCTGGATACCTTTATGAAACAGAAACTGCCAGAAGCCATTCTAATGACAGCTGGTCTGGAGACCCACAGGCTAGAAGGAAGCAACGACAAAATGACAGAGTTGCTAGATAGTTGGAGGGTGGGTAGGAAAAATACAAAATAAAAAATAAAAGTAAAACAAACACACACAGAGACACACACAATCACACACCCCAATAACAACAGAACAAAATCAAAATATTTAAAACTTTTCTATTCAAAACATGCCTACAATCTGATCTTCCTAAAATATTCAAGAAATCAAATAATTTAAAAAGTGTTGAATGAATCAATGAAATACACTTTCACTCCAAGAAAAATTAATTTTATAACATATCTGAGGGTCTAAAATAAATGATGATTGGAGGATCAAAAAATAAAATACCATAATACTGATTAAAAATAAACAATAGATAAAAGTCAACAGTCATATAAGACTGGAAGATATGCAAAATAATAAATTACTACAATGGAAATATTCTCATAAAAATTGTGATCACTGAAAGGAAATCCTATATATAGTTAGGATAAGCTTATATTATTCAAATATAAAAATTAAACCCAAATCAGCACAGAATAAAAGAATTTATTAAATGCAACATGGTGCATAATTTCAGAATTCCCACAGACGTATAAAAAAATTTCAGATAAGAATAAGCAAAGAATCAATATTTGAAGGGTAATAGCCAAGATAGTCTTGAAATTCATGAAAGTCCTTGAAATATAAAATTCAATGAAAACTCCAAGCAGAAAAAAAAAAAGCATAGTTTTACATCTGGTCACATTAGAGTGAAAGTTAAAAACAGCAGGGATAAAAAGAATAAGTAAAAAATTTCATGATAGGAAAGGAACAGCCGACTTCACACTACTGACAATGGTATCTGTAAAGAACTAAGAGTAAATCATAGTCAACTTAAAGTTTAATATTCAGCAGATTTATCACTCAAAGTGAGAGCAAACTAAAACTAAACCAATAAAAGAATTTAAAGCTTAAAAACATACTATACTATTTTAAGAAAGTTTCTTTTTCTTCTTTTTTTTTTGAGATGGAGTTTTGCTCTTGTTGCCCAGGCTAGAGTGCAATGAATGGTACGATCTCGGGTCACTGCAACCTCCACCTCCTGGGTTCAAGCAATTCTCAGGCTTCAGCCTCCCAAATAGCTGGGATTACAGGCGTCCACAGCCACGCCAAGCTAATTTTCTGTATTTTTAGTAGTGACAGAGTTTCATCATTTTGGCAAGGCTGGTCTTGAACTCCTGATCACAAGTGATCCACCCACCTCAGCCTCCCAAAGTGCTGGGATTACAGGCATGAGCCGCTGCATCCAGCCTTAAAACAGTTTCTTTTGCAAGAAGGGAGTAAGCTCAGGACAGGTGCAGTGATTCACACCTATAATCCCAACACTTTGGGAGGCCACGCAGGAGGATAGCTTGAGCTCAGGAGATTGAGATCAGCCTGGGCAACATAGTGAGACCCCATCTCTACAAATAACCAAAACAAAATAGCCGGGCATAACTTGAGCCTGGGAGATCGAGGTTGCAGTGAGCTGTGTTCATGCCACTGCACTTCAGCCTGAGTGACAGAGTAAGACTCTGTTTAAAAAAAAAAAAAAAAAGAAAGAAAGAAAGCAAGTTCATAGATATGAAAATAAAAAATGAAGTTGAGCAAAATAATTGTTGAAATACGTTAATAAATTCAACTGTTTAATATAGAAATTAATATTTTAGTGTGATTTTAAAAAGTAAAAAATCAAGACTCTATCATGTAAATGAGTGTGAGAATAAATAGTTAAACATGCTGAAGTCAGGCACATTAGTTATGTAATTATATTTTAGATACAAAATGGTTAAAGGTATTCAGAAAATAATAAAAATAAAGTCTGTTATTTCAAAATTGCTTGAGGAAAATAAAGGTGAGAATGCAGGAAACTTTCTCAACACAGCAGAGGGTACAATGGAAAAAGTGAAAAAAAGAAAATAAACAGCAATCAAAACCACAAAAAGATTACAGAAATAAGTACAAATATACAAATAATTATAAAAACTATAGACGGATTTACATAATCTATAGAAATAGATTAGGAGACTAAATAAATAAAAATCTAGCTGAATACTTTGAGTATTCTGTTTTTATATGCAGTGCTGTAGAAAGAAGTTGAGGGGAAAAAAGATGAAAATCTATGGAACATTCAAAACCTACCACAGAGAAAACTGGTACAATATTAGAACATCAGACAAGACATAGTTAATGAAAATTTTGCTACTATGTATAATAAGTAAAGCAAAGATAATCCATCAAGAAAATGTAAGAATTGTGAGCTAGTTTGCCTATAATAGCTTCCAGTGTATATACGTGTGTGTGCACATGTGTGCGTGTAAGCACAGAGACATGCACACAAGTATATATTTAAAGGTATAAAAAACAAAAAAGGAGAACCAAAATCTATAAGCACGTATAGGAAAGTATTCAACACACTTATTTTAGAAATAGAGTCAATAAAAATAATTTTGTAAACAAAAATATTACTGCTAATAATAAATTATTGGAATAGTCATACTTAATGAATATAGTTGTACATAATTTTTACTTATATGCCATATCTTTTTTCTCTAATTACTTTCTTTCAGAAGATCATGCCTTGCGAGGGTCTCTTGAGTATACATTCTGTGATGGTTTTATATCTGAAAATTCCCATTGTTCTCTTTCACTCTTAACTAATAGGTCTGCCTAATAGTAAACTTTAAAAACTAACTTTTAACCACAAACTTGTCAAGACAACCATAATAGATACTCAATTATACATGGAACAACAAGTAAATTGACTTTATTACTCATAAAGAACATTTTGACAAATTTTGAAGAATAAATATACTAAACATATTCATTAATTATAAGGGAATTAAATTAGAAAGAAACAATACAAATAATATGCACATATTAGAAAACTTTAAAATGCATTTCCAAATAACTCAAGCATTCAAGAGGAAATGCTAATGAAAATTACCATGTGTCTAGAAGTCAATGGCAATTAAAAGACAACATATCTGGTTGTGTTTACTTCAAATTTTGATAAACCTACTTTGGTAAGTCTAGTTTTTAAATTCAACTTCAATTCCTGGAGAATAAAGATAATTTGGATGGATGTTTATAACCAGGGTTCCCATATAATTTATTGACTATACTGGAGTGCTTTGAAAGTGAAAGTGAGAACTATTAATAATTACTCTGGGTGCACAGAAATGATCTAAGATCATTTTCACAACTAGAATTTAGAACAGTTTTAATATCTTCAGAAATGTACGTTGCTTTCTGTTTACTTATTATTTCAAATTGTGCCACATAGTTTAAGAATCAACTTTGACTTAAAAATTCTATGTTTAGAACAAAAGGGTTATTACCCTGTTTTATTTAGCATTTCTTACATTTTCATAGAGGTGAATTTACTTGAAATCTTTGAAATTACTTCTCCCCAAGGTATTGTCCGCTTCTAAATGAGTTTCTTTTTATATGCTATTTGACATTTTTCATCTACAGTTAAAGATTGACCAGATAATAATACACATGGTCTTGTGAATGAATTTAATTTTTCACAGGTAGCATAATAAATGTGTTCAAAATTAAGAATGCCTCACGGGTGATTTTGAAAGTTCTAATATGAATAATAATAAGCTAAATTCAGATATTTCCTTAATACTGTGGAACTCACAGCAGCAAACAATTAGTGAAATTTTGCACCAGAGAAATACAAGCAAAACTGTCATCATTGAGTAAAGTGTTTTTTCACCTTGTAAAATTGCCAGGTGTCCTACTCAATTCCCAAATTGCATAAATGCTTAACAATCAAATGTGACTTTGAATAGTCATTGTCTTTAATCTTTTTTTTTTTTTTAACAGAGTTGCTAGATTTGTTGAATATTAAGATGTATGAGTAAGCGATTTTGTGAATTTGGTATTACTGATACTCATGTCCATGGGTGGAGATTCAAATCAGTCCGGCCTTCGTAGGATGTGTTCCATTCAAAAGGGTAAAAGTTCTACAGATCCTCAGAGGTTGCCAACTCCTTACTCAGTTCTCTTGGGGAATTGCATTACTCTCTGGGATGTTGTGAGGCAGCATATTTTAAAATGATTCTTTAAGTCAGATATTTTAGAACCTTTTGTTTTCCTTCAATATCCTTTCTTCAAATGTATATCAAAGAATCCTTTCTTCAAACGGATATTGAAGAAACAGATGTTGAATCCTTTCTTCAAATGGCATCAACAAATAACGTTTTAATGTTTTCCTTACGTTCAGTAGCACTGAGATTTAGCAAGCTGGGCCGCCTTAACATTTTACAACACTGCTTGCAAGTATGAGTGCCTCATTTTACTGAAATGCTGCTAGTGTTCTACCCTTCCTTTCACAACAACCAGTTATGTTCCAGAATTGTAGCTTAGATAATGTCGTTTTCCCTCTGCAATTCTTCTGACTTCTGAGAAAGAATTTGACAATTTTTAGGAAGGCAAAAGGATAGGCTACAATCTGGCAGCAATCTACCGTTTTCCTTTGGTTTCCTGCCACATCGTCTCACCATCACCACCTGCTTCTGGCCAATCATATTTTACATCATTGAAAAAGTTACTTGATTTTATTCTACATGCATAATCTTTATCAGAAAATAACTCAAACACTTTTTCATTCCAGCCTCTGTAAGTTTCCAGGATGTTGGAATCTCTTATTTTCAGGGTGTTATGATACATACTTGTTCTAAATTGCACGCGGTTTCCAAATAGACATGGTAGTTATTGGTTGTGCCATCTATTCTGAGGAATTATAAAAATTATATATATTAGAAACAATTTAAATTATTTTAATAACCCCTCAATTAGAACTCAATCTCTGATTAAATTGAAGAACAAAAAAGGTGCCACTTCCAATGTTGAGGCCGTTGAAAATAAAGGTTCTTTCAAGACTTTATCAGGAACCGGGCTGTTAGAGCTATCTCCAGACTGCCATATTCTGGTCATTTACACGGGCTTAAATCTTTTTACAATCAGTGTCAGGTGCTGAATCTCAATCAGCCATATAAAACTTGGTATCACTTAGAATTGTTGTTTGCTTCATCATTTTCCCTCTATATTCCTTGCCTCAGAGTCAGAATTCAGATAATTCCAACAGTGACATGTAGGCTTGCAGGAATTTTGACTGGCAAAGAAGTATGGTTTCAACGGAGTACATTTTCAAAAGCAAAGCAGCACACGTGTTCTGCAGCTGAACTTCACAGAGATCCTGGTTTAATGAAACAGTAGTAGCCACCTTGTCTATAGTCCCTCAGTAGCAACAAAATGGTGGCAACAAAGGGAGAAAAATGTAACCTTTCACACCTTTTTTCATTTTTAATATAGATGTATTACTTTTTGGGAAAAGAAGGAGTTGAGGAAATTATAATTCCCTAAAACCACTGTAAAAGGGGAAAAAAGTAAAGTAATAAAATTATAGCTTCTATTTAACTCTCTGACACAGTGTGCCTCCACATTAAATATGTGATTTTTCATGAAATAACATGTTAGTTTAAGCACAGGCTCCTACTGTCTATTCTTAATGTTACTTCAGCAGCCCCTATAAAAATAATGTCTTATTTCCTTGGGGACTAATTGGGCTGTGTCTACTTGTCTGGCTGCTGTAAGAGTAGGCTACATGTTTTGCACAGAGCTGTTCTTGTAGTTCTGTTTCATTGAGGAATTTGACTTTTCCTTCAGGTTTACTTATAGGAAGGTGTGGACAAATTAATAAGGACTCATAACTCATTGTCAGAATAGTTTGGGGTTTCAAGAGGCTAAGTAACTTTACTTCCTCCTCCAAATGTACTTGGGTATTCATTTGTCCATTTGAAAAATAAAACTAGGTAAATCAATAGATAATACTGCTACTGATTCTAACTTTATTAATTTGAGGATAAATGGGGAATGCATCAGAGTCAGTATTTGGATTTTCTGCCAGCTTTAGGGGATAGCCTACATAGAGATGTGTGTCTTTTATATGTGTGCTGCCTGTTACCCACTGCCATGTGACTAATATGTGGCTCCAAATGACCTATAATTGATCATTAATCACATATATTTCCCAGATCAGTACTTATTTAGGTTTACATCTCAATTTTCTTGCAATATTTTACATCAAACTTCAGGATGAGAGTAACCACACAGAATAACATTGCGTTAATGAATAGTCAGTGAGTTTCCTCTTGCGTGTTGTTAGTAATTTTTGTTCCATACTCCTGCTAATTAGATGTGATAGAATAGACCTTTAGTAATGCCCTAATAGAAAGAGTTATTAAAATATACATATATTGAGGTTTTCCGATTCCGTTGTCTAATTTAATCATGATAGTTTCGTGTATATGTGTTTTTCAATGCTAAGATTTGTTGTTTAGCTATAAACAAGGCAAACGTTTGTTATATAAACTAAATTTGAATACTAAAAGAAAAATTTTCATGCAGACAAAGTTGGAGAATAGAAAATGTCTTGGAAACTTAGCAAATAAATTTGGCATGCTTTCCTGAAAGTAATATGGTATTACTATTTCAATCATTATCAAAATACATAAAAATTAAAATATAAAAAGAAAAATGAT
>NW_012101932.1:2364915-2366512 GCF_000951045.1 Mandrillus leucophaeus | reverse complement strand
GCTGGGTGTGATGGTGCATGCCTGTAATCTCAGCTACTCAGGAGGCTGAGGCAGGAGAATGACTTGAACCCAGGACACGGAGGTTGCAGTGAGCTGAGGTGGTGCCATTGCTTTCCAGCATGAGCAAAAACAGCAAAACTCCATCTCAAAAAAAACTCAAAAACCAAAAAGCAATAATGTTTGTGGTCATCTTTATAGTTCTATGTGCGTGTGATGGAACTAAAATGAGCAATATTTAGGCTAATTGTAATGCATTTTGATAGTACTGAAGAATTTATATATATATATGTATACGATTTGATCTGCTATATTAGTCAAATTTTATGATAATACAGGGTTTGGTTTTATTTGCTATTTCAAAACACATCCAGCAGTTAACAGTATTTCTTGAGGTTACAGGATTACTAAATTACCAGGATTTTGGTAGTAACCAGCATGTCAAATAAAAATGAAAAATAGTAGTTAGTAATCCTAATGGAAAAAGTGTCTTGTGTTAAAGTTTGCTATTTGCAAGCAAATGTCTTCCTCCTTTTCTTCTGTCTTCCTTTCCTTTATTTTTTCTCTTCAAAATCCTTCCCTCTTTCACTCCTGTTTGCCTCTCATCTTGTCAGTCCACATAATAACCACTTATTGAGACAAATTTTTAGTGGTTGATAGCAGCTTAAATCAACGGAATAAACAAATTTGTCAAGATTGAAGAGGGAAGAGTAATTTCAGTTTCAGAGATTGAATTAACTACGTGGTTGGGAAAGATTTTGTCTCTCTTGTTATCTATACTCTAATACTAAAATAGTAGCAGTATGTGATTTTTATAGTCACAAAGCTGAAGCCACGAGAATGGAAAGGCAGTGGTATGCATATACACAACTTTCCTTATTGAGAGAAGAACTCTGAGGCCGTAGTTCTCTCAGAGGACTACAAAGAACTTTGTACAAAGAAAAGGAAATAAAATAGATTCCAAAATATCTTCTAAAATTATGGAATATGTAAGTACTCAAGGCATATTTTTATAGAATTGGTGTTAATTTATAAATGAAGATTTTCTTTCATGTGCTACTTTTCTTAAAGCTAAGTTACAAATTACCAAGTTTCTTGATCCCAATGTTGATGTTTAATTCCTTTTCTTAAAAGCCTGACCTTGGCAAAATAAAGCAGAGCCTGAATCAACAAGAAACACACCTTCTCTATTTCCAGAACTCAAATAGTTTTACAGGTACCTTTTCAAAGACACAACTTTGGAGTGAGAAATTGTTCCCTTCCTGTATTCAGAAGGCTGTGTTATTTTCATGTTGAGATGCATATTTTGGCTGGTAAGGAGTGTGTGATAATGAAAAACTTGAGACTTCTTTGCAGACAGTTTTGTCATTTCAGACAATCCCCTCCCTTTCCTGTCTGGACCATTTTTTTGTGTGTTTGTTTGTTTGTTTGTTTGTTTTTAATCCTTGTTGAATCATGGACAATATTTTCTTTTAAACATGGTTTCTGTGTGTGCTGACATTTCTTTCTCTTATTTTGTGAATCAAAAATGTCATGTGTTTTTATTCATTTTTGGACTATTTTCACATTTTAGAGGCTTTTTTTTTTTTTTTTTTTTTTT
>NW_012101932.1:2349124-2363920 GCF_000951045.1 Mandrillus leucophaeus | reverse complement strand
AAAAAAATAAGAAATACTCAAATAATATCACATTACCATGATCAATAAATTGTAGAGATTATAATCCTTTAACAACTGTCAATGTGCTTTTGTAAAGAAAATATTTTTTCTGTGTATTTATTTATGTTGGTCAACATATTGACCTACTCTATTTGCGTTATTCCCCATCCTCATTTTGTACCTCAACTCCAGTGAAAGTTACCATTGTAGTCAAAGGAAACTTCAATTTTTTAACTTTTTTGTTTTTGTTGTTTTAAAATAATTTTTTATTTATTTTCTTATCCATGTAGAACTAAATTTCAAAAGACACTAAAGATACAAAGTATAGAGTATGTCTTATTTAAATTTTTGTTTTGTTTTTGTTTTTGTTTTTTGAGGTGGAGTTTTGCTCTTGTTGCCAGGCTAGGGTGCAATGGCATGATCTCTGTTCACTGAAACCTCCGCCTCCCGAGTTCAAGCGATTCTACTGCCTCAGCCTCCCAAGTAGCTGGGATTACAGGCACCTGCCACCATGCCCAGCTATTTTTTTGGATTTTTAGTAGAGATGGGGTTTCACCATGTTGGCCAGGTGATCCGCCCACCTTGGACTCCCAAAGTGCTGGAATTACAGGCGAGAACCACTGCGCCCAGCCAAGTATGTCCTATTTAAAACAAACAAAAAAGGGATTTTAGTAAATTATTCAGGAAAACAAAAACCACAGCCACTCATACTTCATTTTTCCTTAAAAATAACTTATTCTTTTCCTTTTCATAAATTTTATAAATTCAAAAGGCAAACAATATATTTTAGTTAAATAGCTTAAGTAAAAATGAGATTAATTTTTGAAAGATAGACTTAGTAGAATTAATATAAACAAGTTGTAAATTGACATCAATGATTTCTATTTGCAACATATTTTTTATCATGTTGAATACCAGAGCTACTAAAACAAAACTAAATTAATTTTAATTAAAAGACATTCAAAACAATATTTTCATACTAACTGATGTTTTTAAGCTCAAATAGATATCTAGCAGTTATAAAATGATTATATGCATATGTAGCTGTTCAGAGGCCTCTGTGTTAATTAAATGGTTAGTTTTGAAACAAAAAATAAATATTAAATATATCTCTTTAGTGTGAAACCTGTGCTTCCAACCTGGGTCAAATTTGAACTAAACACACACAGATTTCATTTGCAACTGAAATGCGATGATTTCTGTTTTTGCTCATGATGCTTGCTGAGCAAAATAAAAGCTGGCTCATCTCTATAAAATGTGGAAAACGACAGCAAAATATTCATTGCTAGGATACTCTTTCATAGAAATCTGGACCTAGAAAAGAGAAGACCAACGAATTTCATCTAAGATGAATGATTAGCACGAAGTTCTTTTTTTCATTACTAAAGTCAAGTTATTGGGTTAAAAAAAGATCAGATAACTTTCCCTTACCCAGGCATACAGTTGTACTAAAAACAGAGTAAATTACTCTTCAGTTTTGATCTGAAGTCCTTTCAGGTGGTTTTTAATAAGACATTATGATATTCTTTCTCAATCCCAAGTCCACGAAGTTGTGGAAACATTTCAACATTTCCTTCTGCAAAATGATTTTTCTAAAGATTTTCCAAAGATTTTTTCCAAATAACTTTCCTTTAAAAACCAGGACTATTGTCACTCAAAAGCCAAAAAAAAAAAAATTCTACGATGCAGGGTAGATTCCTGTTCAATAATCAATAATTTCAGGTGACGAAAAATGTCTGAGAGGTAGTTTAGTTTTTGTAACCATGTCTCATCTTTAAAGTACTCAATGAAAGGTGACCAACAGTTTCCTAGAAAATGATTTCTTTAACTTACCTTTCAACTCAAACACCCTATTAAGAACTCTTCTCGCCGGGCGTGGTGGCTCAAGCCTGTAATCCCAGCACTTTGGGAGGCCGAGACGGGCGGATCACGAGGTCAGGAGATCGAGATCATCCTGGCTAACACGGTGAAACCCCGTCTCTACTAAAAATACAAGAAAATTAGCCGGGCGAGGTGGTGGGCGCCTGTAGTCCCAGCTACTCGGGAGGCTGAGGCAGGAGAATGGCGTGAACCCGGGGGCGCGGAGCTTGCAGTGAGCCGAGATCGCGCCACTGCACTCCAGCCTGGGGCACAGAGCAAGACTCCGTCTCAAAAAAAAAAAAAAAAAAAAAAAAGAACTCTTCTCATACTTGACATCTTTAGAGTATGTGATGTCGAGACCATTCTTTCCTTCTTCTTATTTTACCTTGCCTTGGATTTTGTGGCTTTTCATTTCCATGAATATTTCTCTTCTCATTTCAGCTTCTGTCCCTTTCTGACTGCTCTCTCCTGGTTTGTTTTTTTCTGCCTAAATTTTGAAATATTTGTATTTCTCTGTATATTTCCTTTTCTTACTTTTTTTCTCTTTGTATATTTTCTGTGGATTATGTATCTCATGTCTCTGACATTTTATGCCCTTTGACTCAAATTACTTCTCTCATTCAAGGAATTATTTAAGTTCTAGATTTACCTTAATCTTGACATGTGTAAAACTAAACTAGGAGACACTGGGACAGAGTTTGAGAGGAGTTTATGAGGAGTGCTCTGGAGGTCAGCAATTATTCAGTGTAAAGGAAGCATGAATGACAGAAGAAGAAGCTCAAACATGATGGAGTCACAGGAAAATCCCCAATTGATTCCACAGGGAATCTATCTATCTATCTGTCTGTCTATCTATCTGTCTATCTATCTATCTATCTATCTATCTATCTATCTATCTATCTATCTATCTATCTACCTATCTATCTCCTTTTGTTTTCTGAAGAACCCTAACAAATATAGGAAGACTGAAAGTGAACAATTTTACCAATGGATGTATTTAAATTTCAGATAATAATATGCCAATAGTAAAAATACCACTTCCTTGTTTTCCCTTGGGTTTCTTCCTATTTTCTTTACCTGAATATAAGATGCTAGCGCTTCTCTATTCTTTTTTATGTGATATTCTTGGGAACCATGACATTAAACAAAAGACTAAACCATATGTTCTAGAGGTTGAACCTTCCACCCAGGATGGGAATCCAGCACATTCTCTCTATATGTAGATCTGCCATCTGCAAGCTAGAGATCCAAGAGAACAAGTGATACAATTCCAGTCCAAGCATACAGGTCTGAGAACAAGGAGAGCCAGTGGTGTAAGTTCTAGTCCAAGTGCAGGAAAAGTCTGATGTCTCAACTGGAAAACTGTCAGTCAGAGTGAGCAAATTCTCTCTAATCTTGCCTTTGTTTCTGTTTAGGCTTCAAAAGGTTGATGAAGCCCACCCCTACTTGGAAGGCCAATTTACTTTACTCAGTCTATTGATTCCAGGGTTAATCTCACAAGAAACATCCTTACGTCCTTACAGACACAGCCATCATAATGTTTAACCAGATATCTGGGAACCCCAAAATCCCATTCAGGTTGGCAAATAAAATTAACCATAACAAATGGAGACATGATCAGACATATTTTAAAAGGATTACTCAAACTGTTATGTAAAGAATAGAATAGACTGAAGGTGGTTAAGGATAGAGGCAGGAAAGCCAGTTGGGAAGTATCATACTTTTGCTACACACATAAATCACATTATTAACATATGTAATTAAGTAATTTAATACCATAGATAACCATAGATGTAGCCTAATTAGAGGAATGTTATATTTTTAGAGTTAAATTTTGGTGTGAAATCTTTTTTAAAATTTTATATACCATCTTTTTACCTTACCTATTATTAGTATCTTGCCTCATTTTCTTAAATGTGTGTTTTCATAATACTGTATATTGAAAAGAGAAAAAAATTAAGTTTCTATTTTATTTTCACTCTTAACAAAGCTTCAGTTTCATGGTAACTCCGGTTAATCTCATGCAATTTGCTTTTGCTATATCTGAAACTTTCTGTAGGTTATTATGGTAAATATGCACTACCATGAATTATTAGACTCCTTGCAACTAAAACGTCTTATTTGATTCTTTGACTTAAAATATTTCTTGTTTGATTCATTTGGCTTTTAATAAATTATTCACACATTATTACAGTTAAATTATAAAACCCTGAAAAACTAATCTTAAGCAGAGGTAAAAAATACATGTAACTAATTGAATTAAGTCAGTTAACAATATTGTGATTTATTCATTTATTCATATCAGACAAATATTTATTAGGCACTAACTTTGTGACAGAAGATTTACTATTCACTAATGTGAAGTGATTCATAATTAATTTACTATTTCTCATACATGCATAGGTAAAGAGAGAGGCAGGAACAAATAAGCAAGTAATCAACAATAAATAAATAAATAAAAACTATAAAAAGATGTAAAAAGAAATAGATAGACTACTAAGATAGAAATAAGAGGAGACCAAACTTAAATGATAAAAGAAGGATTTTCTAGAGAAGTGATGTTCAAGCTGAGACCTAAGAATAAGAAACCGCCAAGCTTGCAAGAATGGAAAGAAATCTATTATAGACAGTAGGAACAATATAAATAAAGCCCCCAAGGTAAGAATGTCTTTGATGAATTTGAGGAACTTAAATGCCAGTGTTGCCTGAGCATAACCGTCAAGGGCTACAGTGGAGGACTGCAATTGCAGGGTATAAATAGTATCTGCGATTTCTAATGCTCAGGGCATGTTTAAACTATTCCAGTAAATTCTGTGGAAAAAAAAAAATTTAGATAAACATTTTTAAGAAGATTTAAAATAAGCACTCTGCCTAGTTTAAATAAAATATATGAATTATTTGATCATACTAATCAAATTGGATGTTTAATTTTTTCTGTAGGCACGATATAAGGAATCCCAGGAACAAAGCTTTTCATTTGCTACATCATCTTAATTTACATGCTTCGTAGCAGGAAACCCGTTTCTGTGTGTGTGTGTGCTTTGATCTTGCCATTTTATTTCATCTTACCAAATTCTTTATAAAGGGTTATCAAATATAAGCCTTGGGAAATGTATATAAAATCTATTTCCATTTTTATCTTATTACTGGGGTCTTTTTTATTGAAAAAAATAATCCCTAAGGTTGGTCTCATTTTGTATGCAGCTTGAAGATACAGTCTAATGTCTGCAGAGATACATTTATTTATTTTAACTTTGATCATAGTTGAACATCTCATAGTGTGTTTTAAGCATATTTTCCCCTTAAGTAAAATATTCTTTTAAAAATTTTGAACCAAAAGAATATATTTTAATGCTATATGTATAAATGTATATTTTTCCAATAAAAATGAATTGGAAATCCTTTTATCACATTAAAATATAACCAAGAGGGATTTATGCTTGTTGTAGTGTACAAGCTAAGGAATATAAATTGTTAGCCACATTATAAAGCATTTTAACAATGAATATAAGAATATATGCATTTTGGCAATATAAACAGTAATTTATTTTAAAATACTAATTTTTTCTAGCAATCTTATTTTCTGCATTTTAACAAAAACACAGATAAGTTGACCTGTTATGTCTAATGTCTAAATGTCACATTTTAATGTAACAGAAATTGCAAATTCAGGTTCAGATGTGCATAAATCAAATTTTCATAATCAAATATCAGAATATCCCGTTGAGTAAAAGTACACTGTTATTTCTTGCTTTTAGTGGGAAAACCTAATGAACAGTTAGGTTAAACAATTCAGAAACTAACGTGGATGCATTTAACAGCTCTTTCATTGTGAGTTGACTAAAATAATTCGGTATGTGAAATATATTATGAGATTTAAAAAATAAACTTCCTTTGTTAACTCACATATACCACTATGTGTCAAAGTCTGCTAGGGCCAATCCCAGCTGTCACAAAGCCAATACTAACTGGGTAAGTGTAAGGTATTCAGACGGGTCAGAATAATGACAGCACTTAACACAGTGTACTGCCTGAAAAGGAAGTAGCATCTACTCTTGTAATTCAATCAGTGGAGCATCAAAATTACCTAAAGAACACTTCAAAAATTCAAAAGTCCTGTCTCAAATTGAAACAAAATGGGGGATGGTTTCTACTGTAAATCAGAGAGTGATGTGATCAAATACGGAAATAAGAAAGGTCATTCAGGCATCAGAATATAAAATAGATGAGGTGATAAGGGAAGTAAGTATACCATTGCAGTAGATGCTTCAGTCATTTGGCTGAGAATGATGGTGCATGAATTAAGGTTGTGGATGTGGAAATGGAAAGATATAACCGAGAAATGGGAAAGAAGATCATATGAATAGAGTAGAAAAGGAAGAGAGGAACTTAATTGCGTAGAGGAAAAAAAATTCCTTAAGAATCTGAGACAAATATGTGCTGAAATTGATATATGCTGTACAATATGTTAGCGAGTAGCCATGTATATTTGTTGAACACTTGAAATGCAGCTGGCTTAAGTTGAGATGTGTTTTATATGTAAACTACACTTTAGATTTTTGAAGACTTGCTAAGAAAAAAAACGAATATCAAATATCTTATGAATAGTATTACACTGATTCACATTTTAAAATGACAATAATGTGGACATGTTGGAAAAATACAGTATTAATTTCCTTTTCACTTTTTAAAATGATACTAATAGGAATTTAAAATTACACGTTACTGTCACCTTGACTAGCATTATATACGTATCTACTGAACAACACTACCTTTGATAATTATCTAAACTTCATAATTTTAAATGTCACTTAATGTTTCTAAGATTCTGTTTCACCTCAGCAGAATGTAAATATGTAAATAACTATATTTTCTAAAAAATTTTTCACAGGCTTGTTTGAAAGAATAATTAAAACAATATATTAAAAACTGCTTAAATAACAAAACATTATATAAATTACTTCAAAAGACATTAAGTGAATAAAATGCCAAATTTACCCTAGGTTTCTTTGAAAATAACTTATAAGTAAATGTAACTTTCACGATGAGACAGCTATTTGATGGCTACAAACAAGCACAGACTATGACCCTATTTAGGAAGGGTAAATATTTCATTTTTGTAAATGCCTAGAGAAATATAAGACATATCTAATGATAACATACAACTACCACCTAATAACCTTCAAAACATCCAAATAGTCTCTATAACATGCAGCAATTTTCCTATATACCTAGAATTACCGCCTCCAAGTTTCACTATGCCCGAATTCCAGCATTGTAAAAATTGAAGTTGTTGAATAAACATGAAGGGGTGGCCTGCTCGTCCACACCTTCGGGTGTTTCTCCTTAGGTGGAACGAGAGACTTGAGTAAAGAAATGAGACACAGAGACAAAGTATAGAGAAAGAAAAAGTGGGCCCAGGGGACCCACGCGGGTACCGGTCTCTGAGTTCCCTCAGTATTTATTGATCATTATCTTTACCATCTTAGAAAAAGGGAAGTGATCATCGTAGGGAGAAGGTCAGCAGTAAGACATATGAATAAAGATCTCTGTGACATTAGTTTAAGGAAAAGTGCTGTGCCTTGATATGCATATGTAAACATCTCCATAAACCATTTTAGTGCATAAAGAGTAGCATTGTGCTAGCAAGTCCCACCTTTCGCCCTAAAGCCAGTTTTCTCCTTTTTCAGTAAACAGAACATACAATCGGGTTTTACACCGAGATGTTCCATTGCCCAGGGACAGGCAGGAGACAGATGCTTTTCTCTATCTCAACTGCCAGGAGGCCTTCTTCCCTCTTATACTAGTCGCCTCCTTAGCACAGACCCTTCACGGGTGTCAGGCTGGGGGACCATCAGGTCTTTCCCTTCCCAGGAGGCCATACTTCAAACTATCACATGGGGAGAAACCTTGGACAATACCTAGCTTTCCTAGGCAGAGGTCCCTGCGACCTTTGGCAGTGTACGTGTCCCTGGGTACTTGAGATTAAGAGAATGGTGATGACTTTTCACAAGCATACTGCCTTCAGGCACTTGTTTAACAAAGCACACCCTGCACAGCCCAAAATCCTTTAAACCTTGAGTCACCACAGCATGTCTCTTGCAAGGACAAGGTTGGGGGTAGGGTCACAGATTAACAGCATCTCAAATACAGAACAAAATGGAGTCTCTTATGTCTAATTCTTTTTATATAGACACAGTAACAGTCTGATCTTTCTTTTCCCCACAAAACAAATGTTTGTCCTATCTATATATTAGAGTAATTCATTAATTCTTATCACTTTTTTCAGCTTTTTAATTTTGCTTCTAGTCTCAGTTTTAAATTAATAATAATATATAGATAAATATATTTCTTGCAAACTCATTCTTCTGAATACTGTGAAAGATAATTTTTCAGCCTTAACTGAGCCAGTGGTAATTTTTAAAGTCATCTACAGTTGAAAGTAACTGTTTGCACCTTTCACAATTGGCAAGGGTTTTGTTATTATATACAACACTCATAACTTGCTTGAGAAAATCGCTAAAGTGACTTTTCCCAAAAATAAATGAACATTTTCTTTTGGCTTAGTTTTCAAAATTAGTCAAAGTGGGAGTTGAACTCCCTTTGAATTGCACTAAAACATCAAAGACTTCAAGCTTTGCATACAGTGTTGATGACATAAAAGGAACATTAAACACTCAGTCTAATGTAAAATAATTATAAATCAGCCAGCAAATGTGACCGCACATACTACCTCTTTTATGTATTTACACTATTAATTTGGGTAAGAAGACGACTAAGATCATTTAATAATTTTTCTTGATATGTGAAATATGATATATTTAATGTTTTGTTATAAATAGGATTATATTACATGTTTTGTTCCCTATAGGAAAATTTTTAAGCCAGAAAATGGAATGTATTATTAATGCATAATAGCAATAATAATTATTATTACAATTATAAAAACTCAGGCAACTCAGACAAGTACAGGTACTATTGAATTCATGATCTTTATAAAAAATCATTTTTTGTCTTATGTTTCCTTAAAATACAAAAGAAATTTTTTTATAAATAATTCTTACCTACATCTTAGAGAATGCTTTTCTCCAAACCATTCCATTTTCTTCCTAATACCCTCTTCCAAACGCCACCAAGGATGGCAAATGACCATGTTTCAGTTCTGCAGTTTGTAGAGGAAAACTCAATGTAGTTACCCTTATTCCCTGAATAAAATTAGATGGTTTGGTTATGTTGCTTTTACAAAGAAGGTAATGATGAAGTGTAAAAAGTCATGTGTAATGTGATGTGGAAAAGTAGCAGAGGCCAAAAACAAAGGATCTTGGTTACTATTTGATACCTGGTTCTTTCTATATTTTCTCTTATTTCCCTTTTGAAAATTTCCCTCTGGGTGGTATATATCCTGTCTTTTCCAATAATATCAAAATATCATCCTGCCTGCCATGAGGAAGATTTGGTATGTAAAAATACACTGAGGCAATGTTATAGTGTGTTGGACCCTAAGAAATTGAAGGAAAATCAGAACACCATGTTAATTCATGAATACAATATTTAATATAAGAGAGAAATAAAAAACACATTTTGATATTAGTAGGTCATGGATATTACCAAGGAAACATGCTATGGCATGTAAAATATGGGTTTTTACAAGCATTTTAACAATACATTCAGATAATTCGATATTTCTTTTATTTAGGTATTCACTAATTACACAGTGAGCTTCTATATGTGCTACTAGCAATAAGGAATACCATAGTGAAAAAAAAAGTTTCTTACATTTGTAGACTGTAAAGTCATTTTTGAGCACTAAATACTCAGTTAAATCATACATGTTAAAATCATATAAAGAGTATCCTTACAATTTGGTATGTGTATGGAAGGAACACTTCAAGTGACTAGGAAACCATATGTTATGAAAGATAAGATACTTTGACATTACCGTGTAATTATATATATACCAGTAGGAAAGCAGATGGAATCAACAAGTTCTGACTAATGACTATTGTTTATAAATTGTCCCAAATCTAAAAAATCTATCTCAAAAGAGAAAAAAAGAAAAGGCAGTATTTGTAGAAAATCTTTGGAGATCTTGTTAGTTTTCTATAGTTTGATTAATGATTCAGAACACATGAAAGAAAGCAATACATTTCTTCTCACTGCCTAATATAAAAACAAATGCTGTAATTAGATGCTATGATTATGTTTGGTTTAAATTACGTGGAAGGAATTATAACTGAAGAACTTCTATTAATGACAATGGATTTAAGTGGCTACAGAATCTCTACGAATGATAACATCATAAAAGCTGTACTAAGAAAAAAAGATATAAAAGTTTTACAAAGTGTTCCATATCAGATAGACAGCAGAAGAGAGTTGGTTCCTTAATACAACTCCAGCTGGAAGGGGTAAGAGAAACACACAATAATCGTGCAAAGATTTGTATGTAAATAAATACTTAAAACAGCATTGTGCCTTAAACTGGAAATAACAAAATGCCTATGAACAATAATGTTATAGTCTCAATGCTATAATATTCAGCAATAAAAGAAATGAATTATGTATACATATAACAAAAACAAATGTCAATACTGATATACTGAGTGAAAGAATCAACACACAAAAGAATATATATTATGATTTTAGTTATATGAAATTATGGACTCAACAAACTAATTTATAGTACAAATAGCAGATGAGTCATTGCCTGTGGTTGTGAGAGAGAAGTGATGTTATAGTCTAATTGTGTCTCCCCAAAATTTATATATTGATATCTTAACCCATCAATGTAATGGTATCAGGAGATGAGGCCTTTGGGAGCTGGTGCAGCTCATGAGGGTCAGACCCTCATAAACGGGATTCATGTACTTATAAAAGAGACCCCAGGAAGCTCTCTCACTCCATTTCCACCATGCAAGGGCCTTCATCAGAATCCAACCACGCCAGCACCCTAATTTCAAACTTCCAGCCTTCAGAACTATGAGAAATAAATTTCAGTTTTTATGAGCCACCCAATCTATGGTACTTTGTTACAGTGCTGGAACTAAGAGAGGTGGTTAACTACAATGGACAGTGAGAGAAAATTAGAGAGAAATAAATGCCGTTTGTATGTTGATTTTGGTGGTGCTTATGTGTGCATGCATTTGACAAAAGTCATTGAACTGTAAATGTAAAATGTTTCTTATTTGTCCATGTTTTCTTAATAATGCTTATTTATTTATTTATTTTTTCTTTTTTTGAGACAAAGTCTCACTCTTTCTCCCAGGCTGGAGTGCAGTGGTAGGCTTTTGGCTCACTGAAACCTCAGCCTCCCAGTTTGAAGCAATTCTCCTGCCTCAGCCTCCCAAGAAGCTTGGCTTACTGGCATGCACCACCACACCTGGCTAATTTTTGTAGAGACTGGGTTTTGCCATAATGCCCAGGCTGGTCTCGAACTCCTGACCTCAGGTGGTCCACCGGCCTCAGCCCCCCAAAGTTGCTGGGATTACAGGAGTGAGCCACCATGGCCAGCCAAGAATGCTGATTCTTAAAAGATAAGAAAAAAGCATTATAGGCTTCTATTTTCAGTTAAATAATGCTGTAAAAAAAGGACTGTATGTAGCCTCCTACCTAAAACAACCAAGAAAATTAATAAAATATTTACAAGAATATAACTACAAAGTTATTGAGCAGCAGACAACAAAAGATAATGATCTCTGAAAAAAAGTGAACCCAAAATGGTCCCACTTACTGACTAGAGAAAGTTTCTAGGCCACAGGGCAGTGAGAGAGAATGGATGTTTTCTTTCAAGCAAATCTTTGTGTTGTAGCTATCATGACAATTCTAAATTAGAAGCCGAATCATTTAGCTTCAAATCCTTCAATGACTCCCCAAATGTGCCCTATTATTGGAAGTTTTTATTAATCTGAACCATCCTCCCTTATCACCTAGGCTGGAACATAAAGCGTGTATAAAGTGTGGGGAATTCTGACTTCACTCTACTCACTCAAACAGGCTTCTCTTACAGGAACTCCTCTGGATCTGAGATTCCAAACTTCATGGTCCTATTTTGAAAGCTGTTCCTGGCCCCTTTGGCTTTGATGTTGTATTTAGCCCCTCATTTTTTGACACATTATAATAATATATAATTATAGGATACACAGCGATGCTATATGTATACAGTATACAGTAATTAAATCAAGTGAATTTACATATCCATCACCTTAAACACTTCCCATTTATTCCTCCTGATGGACTATCATATTTTGTTCCTCTATCCCTTTCTCATAGCTCAGTCAATTTCACCAGGATGTTCAGGATGTGCACTCTACCTTTGGGCTCACTACTTTCAGCCTGAGTTTAATTTGAGCAGGGGGATGGATAGACTCTACATTTGATAAAATGAAAGTTGAAGATCCAAGTATAGCCTTTAATTTTCCTCTGTTTTCCTACTTCTCTAGCCTCATTTTATTCCACGCTCTCTTTAACAACTTTTGGCTTTCCAGATAGAGTATAGTTTTCACAACACACCGTTGAAGACTTGTTGATTGGCCTACCTAGCCCCCATTTTAACCTCCTTCCATGTTGTATGTTTCTATTATAAAGTTTATGAAAGCTAAATACTCAAATTTTTAACATTTATTTTAGCCTGAAGTGTCAAGTATCGGATCTAGTCACAGTTAATCAGATATACAGTTAGCCCTCTGTATTCACAGATTCTATATCCATGAATTCAATCCACCACAAATCAAGAATATTATTTGAAGAAAGCAATGACAAAGTAATAATGCAACAACAAAAATTAGCACACATAAAAATACAGTTAAACAATGATTTACATAGCATTTGTATTGTATTAGGCAGTATAAATAACCTAGAGATTATTTAAAGTATATAAGAGGATGTGCATAGGTTATATGTATATACTATGCCATTTTGAATTAGGGACTTGAGCATCTATGGATTTCTGTATCTGCTGGGGGTTCCTGGAACCAATCACTTTTGAATACCAAGGGATGATGGTAAAGGAAAATCTATTGGTACCAGCCATTTCTTATCTAACATAACAGCAAGATGGGTAGAGTTGCAGCAGCCCTCTTGTTACCATTAGAAAAAAAGAAAATAAAACAATAATAGTATTGCAATACATCATATAGCATGATCGAGCTACTGAATCAACACTAGCAACCATCTATTTCTGGACTTCTTATTAAATGGGGATGGGGAAATGTTTATTTATTTAAAAATTAATTTAAATTATTTTTACTTTTCCCAAATTTATTGGTGTGTAATTGACAAAATTATGTACAGTTAAGGTGTATAATATATAATTTTATAGGCATATATACTGTGAAATAATTACCACAATCAAGTTAGTTAACACATGGGTTATCTCACATAGCTATCAATTTTAATTTTTGATGAGAACATTTAATATCCATTTTTTTAAACAAATTTCAAGTATATATGATAGAGTACTATTAAATGTAGCCAGCAACCTGCATATTAGCCCTATTTATTTAAATAATTGTGATGTTTTCTTCAGCAAAAACTTTCTTAAGTGACACATATATATCTTTGGCTTCATGTCTCTCTGGGTCTTGAACATTTCTCCCTGTACGTGTCTACCTTATCTGTTTGGGAAATCTTCCCTGTGACTTTAACATTCAGTTTAGATTTCATCTGCCCTGTGGAATTTGCTTTGTTCTCCTCCTCTACATTTCTCCTCAGATTGCCATTTGCATATAATTCTACCATTTCACTGAACAAACTCTAGAGTCATTGTTTCCATGAGTGTGATTCAGGAAATTATAACTTCCTCCTCTGTAGTACAGTACCTAGTATATTTCAGTCACTCAATACATTTTTGTAGGATTGAATGTCTTTGAATTAATTAAATTGTGTGGAATCCAGTTCACCAGAATGACATTTGAATGGGCCACTGCACAGGGAACAAAAATGTAGCTGGAGACTAAATAGATGTGAGAAAGTGCAACAATTGAAAATAAAAAAAAAAGGCAGCATTTGACAAATCAGAAGATACTGAGCCTAAGAAATGGAACTTAAGTAACTGAAAAAACAAATGGAATGTTAACAGAAGAAAATAAAAAGAACAAGATTTAGATGTGAAGGCCAGTGATAAATTCTGATTTTATTGGTTCTCTTTGAAAAGTAAACTCAGCAAGTCATTTTTGGAAGAAAGTCACACTTTATATTTCATGCTAGTTGTGAAATGGCATTTGCTTAATTCATTTATCTTAACAGCGCACTGGTTAAGGCAAAGATTAAGAAATAAGTAAAAGACTTAAAAACCATGCAAATAAAATCTGAAAATATATAAACGTATACACAAGTGACATTTGTTTCCATCTGTTCTCTATTGGGAAACTGTTAAGTACTGCTAAGCCTATGCCTGGGTATGTGCATATGCATGTGTGTGTACTTATTAAGGCAGTAACAAAGCAGCATAATGCTTTTCTTCATGCACATGCATTTGTTTTTGAAAATTTTCTTTATGCTATTTAATGCATATGTTTTTATTCTTTGAATGATCAAACTTTTTGACAGTAATTAAGATCACACAAGATTTCAGGCAGCACAAACATGAGTAAAGCTCTCAAAATATGCTCTGCTTTTAGCTAAAATGTAACTATCCTTTTCTGTGTTGTCTCCATAACTAATAAAGCAATAGACGAAACAAACATTACGTGAGCGTAACTGTCTTTTTATGCAAGCAATTAGAACTAGGGATGGGAAGATTCACAGCTAAAAATTTATTGGTAATTCCTATCTGTTCTTGATTAAACACACATACACATACACACACACTGAGGACACTGAAGAGTATGATACTTCTGGAAAAATCATCTCTGTCCAGATACTAAACTAGAAAAGAAATAAAGAAAGGGGGAAGGAAGGAAGGAAGGAAGGAAGGAAGGAAGGAAGGAAGGAAGGAAGGAA
>NW_012101932.1:2345098-2349074 GCF_000951045.1 Mandrillus leucophaeus | reverse complement strand
GAAGGAAGGAAGGAAGGAAGGAAGGAAGGAAGGAAGGAAGGAAGGAAGGAAGGAAGGAAAGAAGGCAGGCAGAGTGATCATGGTCAGAACTGGCATTGGTGGCCACACAAACTCCTTAGAGAAGGAGATGCAGATGACAGTAGTGGGAAGTTCAGTCTGTATCCACTGAACTCGTGAAGACTAATTATAGGTGGGCAATGCACTGACAACATCTGCATGAGGATAGGTCCCCTGATGACCTTGGCTGACCCAAATAGTCCCCCTTTTACTTTGAAATCTCATGCAGAATGTACTTTGTTTGCAGTATCTTGAGGTAAGGAAGAAATGTCTAGAACAATCTAGGCTGGGTTTTTGCTCCTCCCAGAATAGAATTTTCTACAAAGCTTGAGCTCTGTGAGACAAGTGGTACTCAGTGTATGCAAACCCAAAGCTGAGTGCTTTTGAGGTTTTTCAGCTGTCATGCAATGAACGGCACGCACAGACTAAACTTCATTTTTCCTGGGCAGCTTTGCTAAGCCTTGGGGAACCAGCTTGCTATGGATGTTAAGCTTTGGTTTATCCTTTCTGCCTTTCTGTGGGTAATAAGTTTGCTTTGACTAACTTGTTCAGAGAATGTTCTGTCTCACTGGATTCATGCAATTGGTAGAGAATCTTTGCAATATCTGCTAGAAAAGTTGTACTAATACTGAAATTTGTGTATAATATATGACTAATGCGTTTGTTAGCCACTTCTAAGATGTAAATTTCCTGGTGACTGAAATACAAAATTTCAACTTAAACTTGGTGAATTCTTCAGCTTACAGGCTGGCTGGTTCCCTAATTAAGGTTAACATGTAAGGACTAGAAGATAATAAGAAGGATAGTTTCCAATGTTAATAGTAAGATTCAACAAAATATAGGACGCAAAATTATTAATTTACTTGTACTAATTGTACTAACACATATTCTGGTAAAGAAATTAGAAAATATGGCTTAACCCTTTCAGATAATGTTTTGGGAAGAGCCCGGAAACTACTTTTTTTTAGCTGTCCATTTCATCACTTGTTATATAAACAAAAATTGGAATATGTTGGAGAAGAAGATCAAGGAGTTGAGAGAGGTGAAGAGAGGTTAGGGGAGAAGAGGGAGGAAGTGGTAGAGCTGGGAAAGGAGGCCTGAAGAGGGGAGCAAAGGAGGGAGAAAGAAAGGATGGAGCAACACAAGAAAGGGAGTAAAGTGGGAGGACAGGATGATGAGGAGGAGAGAGGAGGAAAGAAAAAGAGGTGGGAAGAAGTGGAAAGGAATAGAAATAGAATATAAAATGGACTAAGAAGAAGAGTGAAGGGAGGGAGTGGGAACAGCCACACAAGGATAAAGGAAAAGATCACTAGGGTAGAAGTTCTAAGGAAGAAAGGTCTTGACCTGTTTGGGAAATCATGGAAATTCCATTTTGTCTGGAATATAGTGGATAAAGAGGGAGTAGGGGAAGTAGGTAGGGCAGGGGATTCTAGATCATGCAAGTCTCTAATCCCTAAGTAGCAGAAAGCAGATACTATTGTCTTATGTCTTTTAACCATTGTTTTAAAATATATTTATTTTTACAAACTCTAGCATTTTATTTAAACTGCCAGGTAATTCAGATGTAGGTGAGTTTGTGAACCATGACCCTAATTTATTTAATTTATTTTAATGTATAGCTTAAAAAATGAAGTGAATCTCAATCTAAAGCTAACAGCTGAGGCCCAGCATAAGTTCAGGATTCAGCTAGCCACCTTCTTGTTACAAATGCACCCCTCAGATCATGCTATTTTTATCCGCCCTTATTTAGCTTGTTCTTTATAATATTTTAATTCAACAATTAGATATTACATAAATAAGCATAATGGTTAAGCAAATCAGAATGAAATCGCATCTCAAACATGTCTAGGTATCTGGCTAAGACAGAGCTATCTCACCTCTCTAAACTTCAGTAAGTTAATTTGAAAAGTTGAAGTATATATTTCACAGGATAACCATGAAGATAACTGAAGTTATAAAATTATGAAGAGAATGCAAGGGCAGTGCTTATCATAGTGTTAGGGACACATTAAACACTCTGGCAGCTATACATTAAAATAAATTTAATGCAAATATATAGTTATGATAATTTTAGCATCAACATGTTTCAATAAAAGTATATAATCATTATAAATGATTATCACCCGATCAAATTTTGAAAGAAAATAAATCAATGAAAAAAGGAGGTGAACATTGAGAAAATCAACATGGGTAAAATATGGTAATGTTTGTTTTAGCTCTGTTTTATTTTAAGTTCACTTTGAATGATAGTTATGTAAAAATTACCATTTATTAGGGGCTTTGTAATTTAAGATATGGATACAGAAAGAGAGGTGTTTTTTAAGCTAAAAAAATATGCAGTTAAAGGCAGATATTCAGAATTCAACATAATTCCACACATGTTGGGTCCTGTTTACGTTTACTTCTATCTGGTGAGGAGCAAAGGTATACAATGAACTATTTAGTTTTCTTTTGCTTGATTTATGAAACCTTTGTGGTTTTCATTTAACATAGAGGATGTCTAATATGTTCCCATGAAAATCATTAAGCTAGGGCTGTATATTTCCAGTGAAATGGAAAAGGCTGTTAATTGGTCAAATTGATAGTTTATTTATATAAATCATGACCCCATTAGCTAAATATTCTCTTCCTAAATCGCAGTAATTTTAGACTTGAATTGTCTAAATAATTGACTCAATTTTTCATTTTAGCTTGCCACTATTCACACAACCTTTGAGTTAAAGATGAATATGAGCCTTTTAAATTTAGCCGACAGTACCAAATTACTTATTTTCTTAGTGATTTTTATCTAATTAGAGTCTTAATCTGAAATAACGTATTTTTCTTAACCCAACAGCAATCCTTTGCTGACTTCATGCTTTAAATTCCAAAATATACAATACATATCAGTGAGCTGTTGGCTGGCTTATTAGAACTCAATTGAAAAATATAACGTGACACTTTTCAAAGGTAAAATGAGGTGGCAGAGAGTCATGCTTTTTGAATGAACTAGAATTGAAGCAAATTTAAAGAACTTGTTTGTAATGGTTTTGTGATTGGAATTGGTTTACTACTTTGTCGTTATTGCTACTTCACCAACTAGTATAATAGCAAGCGAATTTCAAAAATACATATTTCTCATCGATTTATTTGCCAGAGAAAACTACTAACTGGGTTGCTTGTTTTCAGTTGATTTCTTAAATTTTTGCTTCCAATCATGTTTTTACAATTCCGCTGAAGAGAAGGGGAGCGTTCTTTCCAGCTGTTTAATGGATAGCATTCCTACGGACATTGACAGCAGTAATTAGTCAGAACAACAATAGTTATACTATAATGTGAACTTTCCCAGCCAACAAAAAGATTTGGAATTTTTTACTTATCTGGAGTTTGAGCTCAAGTTTTTAATTTTTCTTCTCAACAACTCTCCGTTGTATATACATCCCTAGAAAATAAATGTCATACTTGATTAATTGTATTATGTTTGCATTTATGATATATGCAATACATTTTTCCTATATTTGTAAATTCATTAACTCTATTTGTGGCTCTTTAAGTTTATCGTCGCTGGTGATTTGTGGAGCACCTTCTAGTAGCAGAATTTCCTAGGGTATTTGGAAATACGGACATTTTTATCCTATCACCCTCAAGCTGGTGAAATAAACTGTGGGATCTGTCTGAGAAATTTTCATTTATAAAGAAAATCAATGATTCTTTTATCTTCTAATATTTAGGATACATACAGATGTTTTATAAATATATGCATATATATAGATACACACATATATGGCCTATAGTTGAAATGTTCCTTTGCATTTGAATTACATATTGCATAAGAATTTCAGCAATACTTGCTATTTTCAGTTAGCTTTACAGTGACCAAGAGACCTAAGAGGATTTCTCAAACCCACCAATCACTAAGGTTCCACATGATTCATTAGCG
>NW_012101932.1:2342612-2345048 GCF_000951045.1 Mandrillus leucophaeus | reverse complement strand
TTTGTGGTTTTCATTTAACATAGAGGATGTCTAATATGTTCCCATGAAAATCATTAAGCTAGGGCTGTATATTTCCAGTGAAATGGAAAAGGCTGTTAATTGGTCAAATTGATAGTTTATTTATATAAATCATGACCCCATTAGCTAAATATTCTCTTCCTAAATCGCAGTAATTTTAGACTTGAATTGTCTAAATAATTGACTCAATTTTTCATTTTAGCTTGCCACTATTCACACAACCTTTGAGTTAAAGATGAATATGAGCCTTTTAAATTTAGCCGACAGTACCAAATTACTTATTTTCTTAGTGATTTTTATCTAATTAGAGTCTTAATCTGAAATAACGTATTTTTCTTAACCCAACAGCAATCCTTTGCTGACTTCATGCTTTAAATTCCAAAATATACAATACATATCAGTGAGCTGTTGGCTGGCTTATTAGAACTCAATTGAAAAATATAACGTGACACTTTTCAAAGGTAAAATGAGGTGGCAGAGAGTCATGCTTTTTGAATGAACTAGAATTGAAGCAAATTTAAAGAACTTGTTTGTAATGGTTTTGTGATTGGAATTGGTTTACTACTTTGTCGTTATTGCTACTTCACCAACTAGTATAATAGCAAGCGAATTTCAAAAATACATATTTCTCATCGATTTATTTGCCAGAGAAAACTACTAACTGGGTTGCTTGTTTTCAGTTGATTTCTTAAATTTTTGCTTCCAATCATGTTTTTACAATTCCGCTGAAGAGAAGGGGAGCGTTCTTTCCAGCTGTTTAATGGATAGCATTCCTACGGACATTGACAGCAGTAATTAGTCAGAACAACAATAGTTATACTATAATGTGAACTTTCCCAGCCAACAAAAAGATTTGGAATTTTTTACTTATCTGGAGTTTGAGCTCAAGTTTTTAATTTTTCTTCTCAACAACTCTCCGTTGTATATACATCCCTAGAAAATAAATGTCATACTTGATTAATTGTATTATGTTTGCATTTATGATATATGCAATACATTTTTCCTATATTTGTAAATTCATTAACTCTATTTGTGGCTCTTTAAGTTTATCGTCGCTGGTGATTTGTGGAGCACCTTCTAGTAGCAGAATTTCCTAGGGTATTTGGAAATACGGACACTTTTATCCTATCACCCTCAAGCTGGTGAAATAAACTGTGGGATCTGTCTGAGAAATTTTCATTTATAAAGAAAATCAATGATTCTTTTATCTTCTAATATTTAGGATACATACAGATGTTTTATAAATATATGCATATATATAGATACACACATATATGGCCTATAGTTGAAATGTTCCTTTGCATTTGAATTACATATTGCATAAGAATTTCAGCAATACTTGCTATTTTCAGTTAGCTTTACAGTGACCAAGAGACCTAAGAGGATTTCTCAAACCCACCAATCACTAAGGTTCCACATGATTCATTAGCGGGTAAGTGGTTGTATCTCTTAGTTTCCTGGGGTTGCTGTATTGAAGCATGACAAACCTGATAGCCTAAAAAACAGAAATGTATTCTTGTACGGTTCTGGAAGATAGAAGTCCCAAATCAAAATGTGAGCAAGGTCATGCTCCCTGAAGGCTCTGTGAGAGTATCCTTCTTTGCCTCTTCCAGCTGCTGGTGGTTGTCTGCAACCCTTGACATTGCTCGGTTTTTAAATATGTCATTCTAATCTCTGCCTCTATCTTCATGTTGCTTTCTACCCTGTTAGTTTCTGTGCTCAAATATCCATGAAGAAATGTGCATATCATTTATCATCAGATAAATGCAAATTAAAACAACACAGAGATACCATGTTATACCAGTTGGAATGGCTACTGTTAAAAAGTAAAACAAACAGACACACAAAACTATCATAAGTTGGTGTGTTTGTGGAGAAAAAGGAGCACTTGCTCATTGTTGGTGGGAATACAGATTGGTTCAATCTCCATGGAAAACAGTGTGGAGATAACTCAAGGAACTAAAAATAGAGCCACCACTCAACCCACCAATCCCACTACTGGTATCAACCCAAAGGAAACAATCATTACGTAAAAAAGATACCTGTGGTCTGAGAGATGCTTTGTTATAATTTCTGTTCCTTTACATTTGCTGAGGAGTGCTTTACTTCCAACTGTGAGGTCAATTTTGGAATAAGTGCGATGTGGTGCTGAGAAAAATGTATATTCTGTTGATTTGGGGTGGAGAGTTCTGTAGATGTCTATTAGGTCCTCTTGGTGCAGAACTGAGTTCAATTCCTGGATATCCTTTTTAACTTTCTGTCCCGTTGATCTGTCTAATGTTGACAGTGGGGTGTTAAAGTCTCCCATTATTATTGTGTGGGAGTCTAAGTCTCTTTGTAAGTCTCTAAGGACTTGCTTTATGAATCTGGGTGCTCTTGTATTGGGTGCATATATATTTAGGAGAGCTGGCTCTTCTT
>NW_012101932.1:2340156-2341337 GCF_000951045.1 Mandrillus leucophaeus | reverse complement strand
GCTGTGTTCCTTTGGAGGGGGAGAGGCACTCTGATTTTTAGAATTTTCAGCTTTTCTGCTCTGTTTTTTCCCCATCTTTGTGGTTTTATCTACCTTTGGTCTTTGGTGATGGTGACGTACAGATGGGGTTTTGGTGTGGATGTCCTGTTGGTTTTCCTTTTAACAGTCAGGACCCCTCAACTGCAGGTCTGTTGGAGTTTGCTCAAGGTCTATTCCAGACCCTGCTTGCCTGGGTATCAGCAGCGGAGGCTGCAGAAGAGTGAATATTGCTGAACAGCAAATGTTGCTGCCTGATCATTCCTCCGGAAGCTTCATCTCAGAGGGGTACCTGCCTGTGTGAGGTGTCAGTCTGCCCCTACTGGGGGGTACCTCTCAGTTAGGCTACTCGGGAGTCAAGGACCCACTTGGGGAGGCAGTCTGTCTGTTCTCAGATCTCAAACTCCATGCTGGGAGAACCACTACTCTCTTCAAAGTTGTCAGACAGGAAATCTGCAGAGGTTTCTGCTGCCTTTTGTTTGGCTATGCCCTGTCCCCAGAGGTGGAGTCTACAGAGGCAGGCAGGCCTCCTTGAGCTGCGGTGGGCTCCACCCAGTTCAGGCTTCCCAGCTCCTTTGTTTACCTACTCAACCCTCAGCAATGGCAGGTGCCCCTCCCCCAGCCTCACTGTCGCCTTGCAGTTAGATCTCAGACTACTGTGCAAGCAATGAGGGAGGCCCCATGGATATGGGACCCTCCGAGTCAGGTGTAGGATATAATTTCCTGGTGTGCTGTTTGCTAAGACCCTTGAAAAAGCACAGCATTAGGGTGGGAGTGGCCAAATTTTCCAGGTGCTGTGTGTCACACATTACCTTGGCTAGGAAAGGGAATCACCTTACCCCTTGCATTTCCTGGGTGAGACAATGCCTCACCCTGCTTCGGCTGTTGCTCGTGGGCTGCACCCACTGTCCTGCACCAACTGTCTGACACACCACAGTGAGATGAACCCAGTACCTCAGTTGGAAATGCAGAAATCACCCCTCTTCTGTATCACTCACAGTGGGAGCTGTAGACTGCAGCTGTTCCTATTCGGCCAAAACTCACTCAAAACCACTCAACTGCATGGAAACTGAACAACCTGCTCCTGAATGACTACTGGGTACATGACAAAATGAAGGCAGAAATAAAGATGTTCTTTGAAACCA
>NW_012101932.1:2326749-2339664 GCF_000951045.1 Mandrillus leucophaeus | reverse complement strand
AACTAGAAATACCATTTGACCCAGCCATCCCATTACTGGATATATACCCAAAGGATTATAAATCATGCTACTATAAAGACACATGCACACGTATGCTTATTGTGGCATTATTCACAATAGCAAAGACTTGGAACCAACCCAAATTTCCATCAACAACAGACTGGATTAAGAAAATGTGGCATATATACACCATGGAATACTATGCAGCCATAAAAAAGGATGAGTCCGTGTCCTTTTTAGGGACATGTATGCAGCTGGAAACCATCATTCCAGCAAACTGTCACAAGAACAGAAAACCAAACACCACATGTTCTCATTCATAGGTGGGAATTGAAAAATGAGAACACTTGGACACAGCCAGGGGAACATCACACAGCAGGGACTGTCGTGGGGTGATCGGAGAGGGGAGAGATAGCATTAGCAAATATACTTAATGTAAATGACAAGTTAATGGGTGCAGCACACCAACATTGAACATGTAGACATATGTAACAAACCTGCACGTTGCACACATGTACCCTAGAACTTAAAATATGACAAAAAAATTTTAAAAAAAGAGACACCTGCACTCACATGCTTATTGCAGCTCTATTCACAATAGCAAAGTCATGGAACCAACCTAAGTTTCCATCAATGGTCGATTAGATAAAGCAAGTGTCCATCAATGGTTGATTGGATAAAGAAAATGTGGTATATATACTCGATGAAATACTATGAGTCCATAAAAAAGAATGAAATCATGCCCTTTCCAGCAACATGGGTGCAGTTGGAGGCCAATATTGAAAGTGAACTAACTCCGAAGCAGAAAATCAAGTAAGTGGGAGCTAAAAATGTGTCCTTATGGTCATGAAGATGGAAACAATAGACACTGAGGACTCCATAATGGTGGTAGGAGGGAGGGAGTGAGGGTTAAAAAGTTACATATTGAAAACAATGTTCATTATCTGATGGGTATACTAGAAGCCCAATTCCCACAATTACAAAACATACTCATGTAACAAATATGCACACGTACCCCATAAATATAATTTTTTAAAAAACTCAATAATTTAAAAAAAAGAAAAAAATTCAAAAATCATAAATATCGCTCTTATAAGAGCAATAATCATTACTGGGCTTCTAGTATCCCACTACTCGTACCAACCCAAAGGAAAAGAAATCATTACATAAAAAAGACACCTGCTGGAGTAATCAAATTAAAATGAATTAGGGCTAACCCTAATTGAGTACGACTTCATCTTAATTTGATAAATTCAGCAAAGACCTTATTTCCAAATAAGGTCACTTTCACAGGTACTGAGGGATAAAACTTAAATATATATATATCAATGTCTTGGAGAGAGACAATTCAACCCACTACAGCATCTATGCACATCATATCAAATTAAATAAGGAAATGATAATCTTTTTCAGGAGTTTTTTTGTTTGTTTGTGTTTTCTTTCTAACATCTGTCTAATGTTAAGGTGGATAAACATTTTTTTTTTCCCAAAGATGAGAATGAAGGATTTAAAACAAAAATTTATAATAGTTATTAATTGGTAAGTCTAATGATAGAATGTTGGAACCTAAGAGAATTTTTTTAAAAAAGTAGCAAACAAATACTACCCTCCAGTGATCTGTAATTGACTTGCCTGATGAAGCATCCATACATGAAATAGTTGAATGAACAAGCACAGTGGCGTATGATTATCGATAAAACTGAGTGACAGAAAATTCCTTGGAAAGTGGGATGGAAATAGACAAGTTGGGGTGGTGGTGTGCAGTGGGGAGAAGTGCGAAGATGTAAGTTGGTGTTTGGAGTTAATGAGGAACACAATTTATTTTGGAAACAATGAAGACTTTATGTAGCTAGAATAATTTTGGTATGCTTTGGACTGTGGTTGAGAGCAATGCTAAGAAGATACATCAGAATCAGTTATTGAAAATGGACTGCCCAGTTAATGAGTTCAGGGCTAATTATTTTCTCCAATACCCTGAAGCCGCTAGGGTTTTTCTGTTTGTTTTTTACAACCATAGCCACAACTCTCTTTCCCTAACCTTGTGATTAATTTTAAACATTGTTTTTCTACTTGTGATTCCACTAACCAGGTTGGTTTCTCTTGATGTTTTATTTCTTAAAATGGGAGCATTATTTTTATCTTTTTAGAAATCTGTTAATATGTCTAGTAATCCAGGTATCACTTAAAACTAGGAAGCTACATTGCTCTTTCCAGGGTCTTCCCTTAGACCTTAAACCTTGATTTTCAGCCCAAGCCCATATGACTAAGGCTTTGCTGATCAAGTTGGATGCCAAAAATAACCTGTAAGCCCACATTTCCATTATTACCTCTTGTATTCCACATTTCTGTGCCTTAAGCTTTTTTGGAACATGATGCTACATTGTCTTGGTCACTGATACCCCATTGACAATGTACCTTATATAACAGGCTAAATATTTTTTCAGGAACTGCTATTAGGAACTTCCTGAAACACTTATTCTGCCATGGGTTTTCAGGTTCTCACATAATCTTGCTGTTACTAACCAGGAAATGCTTTCCTTTTTTACACCTTGTCTATACTAATTAACATAATTACCAACTCTCTTGTATCAATTACTCCTTGCCTACCCACAATTTTCAGTGGGATTGATTATATTTCCCATGAGGTATTTAGAAATATAAAGTAAGCCTACCTACTTAAGATCAGAGCATCTTAGCAAAGGAACCACTAGGAACCACTAATATTTTAAGTGTTCTCGCCCCTTGAATCAGAAGTAGTTGATGACAGAAATCATTTTAACCATTTCTTGAGTTGTGGATTCACTGCCCAGTTTTATTACTCGGCTTGTGTCCAGGGGTGTAGTTGAAGTTGCCTTGGATTTCATAGTATCACATAGACCAGTGAGGTGTGCACTGCATCACCTTGTGTTTTGGTTGGCGCTCAGAGACCGGGAAGACAGCCGAACTCTCTCCAATCCATTAGAAATGGGCTACTTCTGACTGCTCCAACTGTTACAGGGCTATTAAAAGATTATTTTTCTTTTCATTGAGTTATTTACCATTAAGACTTTGTCAGAAGAATGGAAGGTTTAAAATTATTAAATCAAATGCATTTGCTTATTTAGGGGGGAATGTCAAAACTCAGCATAGTCTTATACATTAACCTCATTGGTCAAGGCAAATTAATTCTAATTCTTCAATACATTTTGATGAAAAACCACTCACACTATAAACCTTAAACATAGCATAGTATGATTTTGTTTCTTTTTCCCCAAAATATATTATATTGTTCATTGTGGGTTTAATCGTTTTCCCTCAAAAACTATATTGAAATGCTAACTTTCAGAACCTATTAATGTGAGATTATTTGTAAATAAGATTTTTATAGATATAATCAATTTCAGATGCAGTCACTAGGGTGGACTCTAATACATTATGACTGGTATCCTTATAGGAAGAGATAAATTTGTACACATTCACCCACAGAGGAGAACTCCATGTGAAGATACACATTGAGAGAGAAGATATTCATGTGATGATGGAGGCAGAAATTAGAGTGATGCATCTACAAGCCAAGGAATGCCAGAGATTGTAGGCAATTACTGGAAACAAAAGAGGTAAGAGAATTCTCCCCTGCAGGTTTCAGGGGGAGTGTAGTCCTACTCCTACCTCGATTTCAGACTTCTAGCTTCCAAAACTGTGTGACAGTAAATTTTTGTTGTTTTCATCTACCAAGTTCTGTTACTTTGTTTTAGCAGTCCTAGGAAACGAATATGCTGTTCCAAAAAAAAAAAAAAAAAAAATCGTTCCTCCAAAATGAATTAATTTCAAACACCAATGTAAGAAAGTGGTAAAAGAACTGTGAACTCCTAATATCAGATAGAAGGTACGAAGCCATGAGGAGTTTTTGAACAAGAAATTGGGGAACTTTGGGTTTAGTAACTGATTAAAATTTTGTAAACGGATTTATTAAATATGACTAGAGGTATTATGAAGTAAATGAAAGAGGGAGAAAGGAAAGCAGCAGCAAAGGGTGAAAGGAAAAAAGGAATGAAAAGTATTTTTCAAACAATCGGTAATAACACATAAAGTCATAAAAATGATGAGATTAGAAATTGAATGACATAAAATGGAATTGGTGAAGCTTTTAATGTAAGAATTGACAGTTTATTCAAACTACACATATGTATGTAGACATATATATGCATGTATATATGTATGTATGTATAGACATGCATACATAAAAATGTACATGTATGTATATAGACACATAAGCATATATAAATATGTATGTATATAGACATAAATGCATAATACACGCATGTATATAGACACACATGCATATACACGTATGTATATGGACACATGCACACACATGTATGTGTATAGAAACATGCACACACACATGTATACAGACACATATGCACACGCACATGCATGTATGCACATATGCATACACACATGCATGTATACACATGCAAAGACACACATGTATGTAGACACACGCGTACACATGTATGTAGACACGTACACACGCATGTATGTAGACACATGCACACACATGCATGTAGACACATATACATACACACATGCATGTAGACATACATACACATGCATATAGACACATATACATACACACATATGTATATAGATACATATACACATGTATATACACTCTTATACATACACACACGTATGTAGACATATACATACATACACGTATATAGACTTATAGACACACATGTATATAGACACATATACATGCACACATACATGTATATAGACACATGAACATACATACATGCATGTATGTATATAGACACATATACATGTATACAAATATATACATGTATGCATATAGACACATATACATGCATGCAAGTACAAATATATACATGCATGTATATATGCGCACATACATGCATGCATGTACAAATATATACATGCATGTATATATACACATGCATGCATGCATAAATATATACATATATGTATATGCATGTATATATGTACAAATGTATATATACACCATACATGCATACATATATGTATATATACACATTAAACGAAAAGTACACATTAAATGAAAAGTATATACATATATATACATTAAACGAAAAGTAGAAAATTTACCCTTGTGCTCCAAATTTGAGAGAGAAAAAAATGTTTAGTTGATAATGTATTGTCACGGCAGTTGGAAGAAGTTTACTTGATTGAGATACAAAGGAGAAAACAAAAAGTTATATTTTGATAGATTGAGCTTATGCTGGGTACATTAACTAGATATTGCATTCAGAAAGTAGTTACATACACCTAGAAAAGGAGATGTGAATGGTACAGAAGCTGGTGCTGCCTTGGACTGTCAGAATAGAAGTCACCCTGACTTATCCAGCACTTTGCTCTGTCATCCTCCGAGTTTGGTGCTCATTCGCATAGTTTTAAGGTGCCATCTAGAGCCTCAGTTTTCACATCCAAATTCTAGGCAGGATGAAGGATAAGAAGGAAATAGCACAAGGGACACAAAATCTCTGAATATTTCAAACATTTTTCTGGGGAACTACATCTAACCCCTCCCCTTTACATTATCTATCTGCAGGGAAGGAGAGGAAACCTACATGTTAGCTGGACAGAGCAGAGGAAGTGAATATTGGGTTTATGACTAGCAGCCTCTGCTGTTGGGACATCCCTGCCTATTCAGTTTATTTGATTGTTAAAATGTAATCTAATTCAGATTCCTTGCCAGTGAATCCGCTGCAGTGCTCTAATTATTTTTCTTTTCAGACAGTTTTAAGGAAAGTCTGTAGAATGAAGCTAGTAAATTATGAAGTACTGTAATTGTTTGTCTAAACATTTGCTTGTTTATATGAGTTTGCATATATTTCTGCTTTCTGGAGATGGATATAAATCATTTTTGTCATTTGTTTTCAATAGTACACAATTCTGTTATATCTTACATTAACATGGGCAATTAAAAGTTAACTTTATCCTAAAGTTAGGAATACATAAAGTAAACTTACCTTTGAAGATTATATCATTCATTTTTTCTTTACTATTCCACTTGTCAACACAGAGCAAATGGAGCAAACATTGACTTTTCAAAATGTGAATCATTTGGTTGTTTTGCTCAGAATATTATGGGACAGCACAATAGCCTAAATTATATGTCAGCAACAGTTAACTACACAATTTCCCATTGTATAGAAGAAAAGCCTTTTCACCTTTAAACACTTTCAAACACAGGGAGACAGAATAGTACAATCAACATTCAATCAAGAAATATGGAATTCTTTCTCAGTGCCAGACATTATGCTCAACTGTGAAGATAGATTCAGTGGTAGATGAGACAAATTTAGAATCAATATTTTTCAAGCAGTTTGTACCAAGGCAAATCATTTTGTCTACAGTGTCCAAAGTTATGGGCATTTTTGTTCATAATCTTCTTGGTGCTACATAAATATGCATAAACATGGAGCCTGCATGGTGTGGAGGCAAAAAAGTGCTAAGTTGTATTTGCACTGTCCAGTACTTATCTGGACCACCCATTTAGCTAGTGAGTGATTTCATACTGTGTGGTGGTTTTTTTAAAAAAAAAAAAAGAAAAGAAAGAAAGAAAAAGAAAAAAAAGAAAAAAGGAAAAAAACCTCAGTCAACTTAGAAAGTCAATAGTTTCAGAACTATTTTCTAATGTAGAGGTCAGTGGTTTGCCCTCAAACTCATAATTCTTGATCTGTTTAAACTAATGTCTTGTCTGTTATTCATCACGCAACTTCCAGGAGCACTTTTAACTTTCATCTAATTTTACTTGATGTGGCGTAGATTCAGTTAGCAAATATTCAGAAACATGACAACTTCATTTGTAGTTTACTAAGTTGGCACAAAAGGTAAGATAAGGTGGCAAGTGCAGATTTATAGCCTTCCACCATCAGCCTCCATATTCACTTCAAATTCAATTCAAGAGAATAATTTTAAAACATGCATGTATAAATATCTCCTTTTTTTTTTTTTTTAAAAAAAAGAGTCTTGCTCTGTCGCCCAGGCTGGAGAGCAGTGATGCAATCTCGGCTCACTGCAAGCTTTGCCTCCCGGATTCAAGTGTTTTTCCTGCCTCAGCCTCCCGAGTAGCTGAGATAACAGGCATCCACTACCATGCCTGGCTAATTTTGTACTTTTAGTAGCAATGGAATTTCACCATGTTTGCCAGGCTGGTCTTGAACTCCTGACCTCAGGTGATCGGACTGCCTCAGCCTCCCAAAGTGCTGTGATTACAGGCATGAGCCACTGTGACCAGCCTAAATATCTCCCTTTTATGTCAGATGTATAATGTTCTTTAAAACTTAAAAGTTCGGCAATATGTCTTATTAAATATAAATAAAATGAGTAAGGCTACGATTGTAAATTATTTTCAGTTCTGAAAAAAGTAGCACTATATGCTGTGACTGAAATGTTAAAGTTTTCAAATATAGAGAATATTGTCTTATCAGTTTTCTACTGAATGTTGTATAAGAGCACAGATTCAATGTGATGAAATATATATAGCAAAATGTGTTATAATTCAGATGCCCAGAAATTCTATTTTTAATTTATCCACATGCAGTATTACAATTTAGTGTCTTCCAGTACACTAAATTGTTGGATTAGCAGTGCTCTATGGAGGCAGAAACATTTAATGAATGATGTGTAACAAGGTCAGCTGTTCAAGGCACTCCCAGAGCATTGCAAAGCCATAGTGACATTGAATCACACCAGTTATCTGCAGGTGAACAGAAGAGGCATTATCAGACAATAAAAACTAACCAGAAACATACACAAAACAAAATAACAATCTTTTGTTTGAGCTATATTTTCAAAAATGCTATCTTTGTGACCACTAAATAAAATTAAAACATGTGTCTTATTAATCAATTTAGTGTATTTTTATAAGGCATGGTCAATGTGAGATCAGGTAAAGCAAACAAAAATATAAATAACATTAGGTGTTTTGGTGAAGAGATGGTTTTGACTTCAGAAAAGCTCAATTTCTCTTACCCTGAACAGACTTTCATTTTCAAGATTTCAAACTTTACATCCTGACTGACCCAAACCAGCCAAAATAAAAAAATTATACTGACTGAGACATTCCTTTCTCAAGGAGCATATGGTGGAAAGCTACACACATCCACAGCTGTAAGACACACACACACACACACACATACACACACACACACGATATTCCAACATTTAGTTAATCAACAGAATATTGATTGAGTTCTATTTTCTTTCTCTTATTCTGAAACCTTTCTGAAGAGCAGCTGTGTGGCATTTCATAAGATGAGCATTATGAATAAAAGCCAGGTTTGAAACTCCCATCGACTGAGTGACTTCTTTGAGTTTCAATTTTCTCCTCAATGAAATATAAACAATAATACCAAACTGGAGAATTTTTAAAAAGGTTTAAGTGAGATGATGTATATAAAGCTTGTAACAAGGATTAACAAATATTAGCTTTAATCAATATCATCATTATAAAACACAAGGTTACTTTTATGAAAATAGTGTGACTTACAAATAGTAACATGTTAGCTTATATGTGAAAGCTTCCAATCTAATGTCACATGTAACAGTGGTCCTATTATAGTTTTGGTCATTTCTAATACCCTTAATTTTAGTTAACATTATTTAATTTGGGAAAATTAAGTAAATAAAAATGACTGGATATTTGAATTTACCTATATTTAAACTATCTTCATGAAACTGAGTAAAAATGTCTTGGTAAAATCTGACTAACATCATATCTCTTCTTGGCAAGAAAAAATGGCTATGTTTCACATATTTTTCACTGCAATTTTTGTGAAATTACCAAATCTCTTATAAGCTGAATGACCATTGAAGCTTATATGGATGAGAAAATAGTTTAAGACAGAATGTTATAATCATAGTTATTCCTCTTATACATCTGTGAAATAGTAGCCACCATATCATCAATTCTAAATACAAGACTAATTTGTAGGAAATAATGTGATTTACATGTTTTAAAATAGGTTAGCTCAGTTCAGGGCTTCCAATTGAAGAATACTGTTAACAGTGGTCCTCATGCACTTTTGGTCTGTGAACAATTTGAATAAAGCAAAAGATTCCAGGAATCATATCTTTCTGCTGTAGGAGATAACAAGTATTGTCTTTTCCTCACCTGCCACAAGGTTCATAGGTGAAAACCATAGAACAAAAGAAAGATTAACAAGAGAAAAGCAAGACAAATTTACTTAATATAAGTTTAACATGACCCAAAGACCCAGGGAATACTGTGGGTTTTTGTTTGTTTGTTTTTTGTTCTGTTTTTGTTTTGTGAGACTCAGTCTCACTCTGTTGCCCAGGCTGGGGTGCAGTGGCACAAACTCAACTCACGCAGCCTCCGCCTCCTGGGTTCAAGCCATTCTTCTGCCTCAGCCTCCTGAGTAGCTGGAATTACAGGCACATGCCACCATACCTGGCTAATTTGTGTGTGTGTGTTTAGTAGAGACAGGGTTTCACCATGTTGCTCAGGCTGGTCTCGAACTCCTGACCTCGTGATCTGCCCTCCTTGGCCTCCCAAAGTGCTGGAATTACAGGCATGAGCCACTGTGCCTGGCCAATACTGTGTGTTTTTATGGACAACAGTCTTGCAGAGTATGATTGGAGGATAAAAGATACGATCTAATGGTAATAAACTAGGGGGAAATTAGCAAGGGCTGTTTGTTCAGATTATTTTCAGCCTCCAGGTATAGTGCAAGATCCCTCTGGAATGAGGGCCTTATGAACCACTTTCTGGGAAGGTAGATCAAGATCAGAGAATTCTTTTATGAGCTGCTTTTATGGAAAAAGGTGAGAGAAGATCTGAGAGTAACCTTTCTGCTTCCAAATAAGAGTTGTCAAATAACATTTCTCAATTTCCTTCAGCTTAAAATATCCAATACTGCAAGTGTTATATTTTAGATATTATAATCTTGTCCCTGACATTGACTAATAGGAACAAAGGACTAGGTGTTTATTAATTTGCATAATCTACAGAATAAAGAACAGATTTAACAATAAAATATAAGAATCAGTTTCAACATTTCACTTGTTTCTTTTCTAATATAAACCCACTGAAGACTTCAGTTGCAAATCATAGATATTATCTCATAAGGTTGTAGAATAATCAATTTTATTTGCTTGATCAAAGTTTGTATCAATTCACAGTCAACATTTTCTCCCACCATATACAGTGAACTATTTAAAGCTAACAATAATTCCCTAGTTAATAACTAAAATTACAAAAATAGATGCAAAGAGTCAAGAAATATCATTTATGTGTCTTTTCAAATGCATTGTAATTGTGTTTGTTTTTTGTATAGTAAGTACAATGGTATTTAAAATATAACAGTCCATAGACTGATATAATCATCAAGAAATTATAAGCAAACAGCTCCAGCTCTAGAGAGAGAATACAAGATATGAAATGGAAAATAAATGGGAAACATTACCACACAAAGGGACACAAGGGAGCAGATTCTAGAATAAAAAATAAGAGTTGCCAAATAAAGTACAAGGCTCATAGGTAAATTTTAATTTTAGGTCAACAACAAATAATTGTTTATTATAAGTGTCCCTTATAATACTTGTGACATATAAGTGATAAAAAGTTTTTGTTCTTTATATGAAATATAAATTTAATTGAACATCCTTTATTTTTATTTGCTAAATCTAGAATTTGTCCTCAAAATTATATTAGAAATGTAAAACATGGAAATGGAAAATGCTTAATAAATTAACAAATATTAGATGAATGAAATACATGGAAACAATTTAAATGCTATGCCTTAAATTTTTGCTATTATTTTTAAAAATGATTATTGGGGCAAAATATTCAAGTAAGACATGAGTATACATTTACATCATGGAGACACTGTCATGGGGATCCTTTACATTTTTATAAATTTTATATATTTTTGGCGTATTTCATAAGTCAACCATTTGAACTAGTGGTTTAGTACGATCAAATA
Source organism: Mandrillus leucophaeus (assembly GCF_000951045.1). Lineage (NCBI taxonomy): Eukaryota > Metazoa > Chordata > Mammalia > Primates > Cercopithecidae > Mandrillus > Mandrillus leucophaeus. Next base: position 2,328,688 of record NW_012101932.1, on the reverse strand, counting down.
ATTGGTAGTGTTTTTTCTTTTTTTTTTTTTTTAAGTAAGAAGTTAGTTTCAAGAGAAATGTGATTTGTTTACACATTGTAGAAACCCTTTTTACACTCAAATATTCCTTATATATAGACCATTTTTCTTCTTCAATCATGGCATTTGGAAATATTAATCATTTGCATAAGTAAATTTGCTACAGATATGCCAAGAACTGATATGACTGATAGAGTTCATAAGTAATTATAAATATTTAAATAGAAGTCCAAAAAATAGCTGCTGTTTTAGTTTCTAACACTCAAAAAGAAATATTTATATCAATGTTGTTTTAATCTGAAGCTATTTTATTCACAAAGATGAACAGAAAGTTGGCTGCCTTAAAAAAAACTATATATTATTTCATAAGTGCTAGACAATTTCTCTGGAACAGAGTATGTAAATCACCTTAGGGTATTAAAAATTTCAACTTGAGATAATTTTTAAAAATGACTTATAAGACTAACACACACGCACACACGAAAGATGGAGAGAGAGAGGGACATTCTGGACATCATTGGAATGTCATTTTTGTTGACAAATGAGTTAACATATAACATACTGCTAAAAATATAATAGCTTAAATAAAAAGCAAAGTGTGGGCATAAAAGTGAATAAGTTATTAAACCATTTATTGATGCATATACAGAGATACTATATAAAATTAGTGTTAATTTTATTTTATGTTCATTTTTTAACTCTATTTTCCTTGTATTCTTCAGATGGGGTGATGGGGTGATTTGTCTGTGCACAAATTAACAAATTCTATCATTTGTCATCTCCACCCTCATACTGAGTTCATTCACTGAGATTTTATGTTACAGTATTTTTCTGTCCTATGTTTTCCTTTGTTTTCCTTATAAATTCAATTTCTTGCTGAGTTTTTCTATTTTAAATTTCTTTTAAGATAATTTGTAATTGATTGGAATTGATGATGGCTGCTTTAAAATCCTTGCCAGATAATTTCAACATCTGATTCATCTCAGTATTGGCATCAGTGAATTCTCTCTCTTATACACATCTAGATGTGTATAAGAGACAGGTGCAGCACAGCAACATGGCACAAGTATACATATGTAACAAACCTGCACGTTATGCACATGTACCCAAGAGCTTAAAGTATAATAATAATAAAAAATAAATAAAAATTTAAAAAAATGTAATTAATATTGTATACATTCTCATGATGAATTTAATTACAGTCTCTAGGATATTGAAACATGAAATAAAGAAAAAGTAGAAAATCCTTTGTCTAAAATTATATTAGGAGAAAAAATAGTGTTGTTTAGGAATTACTTGACTTAAAGGGGCCTATAGAGCTCCCTTAGGATAAGTTACATTAAACTAATTCTCTATTACCGTATTCTACAGGGAATACTTCTTAAGCAACATAAAAAGTACAAATTATAAGTAAAGCCAAGTATTTATAGGTTTAAATTGAAATTTGTAAATTAAAATTACAAATTTAAGTTTAATCTACAGATTCTTCAGATTAAATGAAAGGGCTGGAAGATAAGAGATAGCTTTATGCTGGGCGATGGCTCATGCCTGCAATCCCAGCACTTCGGGAGGCCAAGGCAGGCGGATCAGGAGGTCAGGAGATCCAGATCATCCTGGCAAACACGGTGAAATCCCATCTCTGTTAAAAATACAAAAAAAATTAGTCGGGCGTGGTGGCGGGTGCCTGTAGTTCCAGCTACTCTGGAGGCTGAGGCAGGAGAACGGCGTGAACCTGGGAGGCGGAGCTTGCAGTGAGCCCAGATCTCGCCACTGCACTCCAGCCTGGGCGACAGAGTGAGGCTCCATCTCAAAAAAAAAAAAAAAAAAAAAAAAAAAAAAAAAGAGAGAGAGAGATAGCTTTATTCATATATCTGATATATTACCTTGGGTGTTTGTAATAATACTGGGTCCTGGGTCTCTT
>NW_012101932.1:2322072-2323629 GCF_000951045.1 Mandrillus leucophaeus | reverse complement strand
TTTTTGTTACTTTTATTGTATTGTATTTTATTTATTTTACTTTAAGTTCTGGGATACATGTGCAGAACATGCAGGTTTGTTACATGGGTATACATCTGCCTTGGTGGTTTGCTGTGCCTATCAACCCGTCATCTAGGTTTCAAGACCTGCATGCATTAGGTATTTGTCCTAGTGCTCTCCCTCCCCTTGCCCCCCACCTCCCAACAGGTCCCAGTGTGATGTTCCCCTTCCTGTGTCCATGTGTTCTCATTATTCAACTCCTACTTACAAGTAAGAACATGCAGTATATGGTTATTTGCTCCTGCGTTAGTTTGCTGAGAATGATGGCTTCCAGCTTCATCCATTTTCCTGCAAACAACATGAACTCCTTCTTTTTTATGGCTCTATAGTGTGAATTATCTTCTATAAAGAACACTTTGATTTTCTTCATTCTTGGTAAAATAGGTAATTTTTTATTGTTTCTTTGACATTTTGTTTATTCTGAATGGAAACTCAGATTGCTTTTTACATCTTTTATTTCATGAACCATTTTCTTTAGGTTTGGCACATAGTTCCTTGCCTTTTGTGGGTTGTTCCAATTACAGTTAAAGTTTTAGAACTTTTGTAGTATGATTTTGATATACTTGACTTATCTGGTACTCCTGGGGCTCCCATTGTTCCTCCTACTGTTCCTAAAGGGGCATTCCTGTGAGTCAATATCCTATCTAATTAACATTTTTGCAGAAAAGCATTTATACATGATATGTAGAGAAGAGGTAAATGACATAATCTGAGGGTGGAGTAGGGAAACAAAATGTGGTTTAGAAATGTGTTTAAGTCTGCATTTATATAATTAGAAAGCATCATAATATAAAATAATATTTCCAGAAAATAAAATATGTTACTAATTATTTTAAGTATTAGTGAATGGTGATGCTTAAGAAAAACTAATTTTGCTAAGTAACAAAATTGCCTACAGAAAGAAATTTAGCTGCCAGAAATGTATAATCTATAAACCTGTTACACAAATGGCTAGGATTGTAAAAGCTTGTAGCTAGTGTATTAAATTACTACTACCCAATTACATGACTTTTTATTGCTTCATCAAAAGAAAAACTGATTCTAAATAGTATAAATAACTAAATAAGTAAAGATAAAATTGTAATGAAATCTAAACACAAAACACCATAACTACAAGGTTCTTTAGAATTGAAAACAGGAAAATTCCTTAATCCATCTCTTTGCCCCTCTTGAATTGATATAAATGGCTCATATAAGAAATGGAGAAAAAATTGAAAATACAAATCAGTATTTGTTTCCAGGTGAATTGTGCACATAAAAACAGCTAATAGCAGAAAAAAAAAAAAAAAAAAAGAGAGAGGGTTCATCTTCACAATTAAAAATATAGTACCCAATAATTTTCAAATTAAATGTAAGGACTACTTTAATCTGTGAAGACCATTTCTTAATAGCACATATACATGTATACTTCTGCCATGTTGCTGTGCTGCACCCATCAACTCGTCAGCACCCATCAACTCGTCATTTACATCAGGTATAACTCCCAAAGCAATCCCT
>NW_012101932.1:2307209-2320907 GCF_000951045.1 Mandrillus leucophaeus | reverse complement strand
ACCTGGGAGGCGGAGCTTGCAGTGAGCCCAGATCTCGCCACTGCACTCCAGCCTGGGCGACAGAGTGAGGCTCCATCTCAAAAAAAAAAAAAAAAGAGAGAGAGAGATAGCTTTATTCATATATCTGATATATTACCTTGGGTGTTTGTAATAATACTGGGTCCTGGGTCTCTTTCTCTCTATCTAAGTTCTCAACCTTTAGAATTTTTCTCTCTCTACATAACCATTCTCTACCACAAAGTAATTGGAGTTCTTTACCTGGCTAATATTTTCCATAATAACATTGAAAACTACAAAATCTTTTAAGGCATGGGTTCAGAAGTCCCTGAAAATTACTTTTATTTCATTGTATTGTTCAGAAAAGTCACATGTACTGAGAAGATAAATGGAAAAGGAAATAGACTTCACTGTTAGTGGAAGGAGACGCATATGGCTGCAGGAATGACCATTTTAACAGACACATGGTACTACCACACATGGTACTATCCTACTAAATGTTAATAAGAAAAACAATCAAACCTCATACATTTGCAGTAACAAAAGCATTAAGTTCAGGCATAAAATTACATAAACTGATCAGTGGATCCAAGAATATTCAGAAACATACTTGTGAGATAGCATCGTTGTCTGGGGTAAATACCTAGGGTTTGTCGTCTAGCACCAAAAAAATTAAGGAAACAGACACATGTGGGTGGGTTAAGGAGGGGAAAGTTTAATTGGCAGAAGAAAGGAGAGAGGAGAGCAGCTCCTTGCCAGAGAGGCTTCCGAATAAAAGGGGCAAGATGGTGGACATCAGCAGATTTTATAGGCAGGCTTGAGGAGGCGGTGTCTGATTTATACAGGGCTTACAGATTGGTTTGACCAGGTGTGACGTTTACATAGCACCCAGGGAAGGCTAGTCCCTCTATCCTAATCTTATCATGCAAATGGATTTCCACTTGGCTAGTGCCATGTTGTCTTGCTCCTTACTGTACACGTGGTTGGCAAAAAAAAGAAGATGGAGCCGCCATTTTGAACATGCCTAGTCCCACCTAGTATATTCCTATGGGCACAACTGCCGCCCTTCAACGGTGCAAGATTTCCGCTTGCTTGTTTATGTGAGCAGTTCGCTTTTACAGGTTACTCTTTGTTAGAAAAGAAAATGATCTGGAGGCTGCTTTTCATTAAAAGGAAAACCTTAGCGAGGACTTCCAAACCCTCACCATCTGCCTGAGTAATTTCTTCTTAAATCCTGTATCACTTGAATATATGTGAGGATTACTTTTACATTTTTTTGTTAAAGAAGGGACAAGTTAATGCTGAGATAACTGACTGCGTGTCTGAAAATAAATTTAGAGCTCTGTCTCACATTACAAAAATGTTTCTTATAAATTAATGATTACTTTCAAGCAATTTTAAACTAATGAGAGTATAATTTAAGAAAGTTTTGTTCCATTATCGTCTTCTAACAGAGAATACTTCTTAAGCAAGATGCAAAGTACAAAAACAATATATAGAGAAAAAATCATAAATAATATAGCTCTTTAAACACGTATAAAACAAGCTGTGCATGGTGCCTTGAGCCTGTAGTTCCAGCTATTCCAGAGGCTGAGGCAGGTGGATAATTTTTTTTCTAGGAATTTGATTCCAGACTGGGCAACACAGTGAGACCCTATCTCAAGAAAAGTATAAAACTCTGATTTGCAAATGAACAATGTATTTTAAAAAATGACAGGTTAGGACGATATTTTTGTGAAACATATAACAGAATGGGACTAAAATATTTAATGAAAACTGGAGAATGACCCTATGAATCAGTATGAACATAGCATACAAGCCGTTAGAAATCAGAAGGAGGGGCATGAGGAAAGCTATGAACTAGTGTACTTAAAAACAGTCCACAATCACACTAGTGATGAGGTTATTTAATTATTAACAAAAAAATGATATTATAATTGATACTATAGTATTTGTATTTCTATTGAACAAAAAAAAATTTTAAATGGTAAGAATACTCTTTAAAAATATAACGTGTAGAAAATAAAATTGTTGTGCATTGTTGTCACTGTAAGCTGATAGAAAGTTTTTTAGATTTAATATTTTAATAATATTTATCAAAAATAATACTAGTAATAAAATAACATTGATCAGGAATGTCCACTTCTTGATAGCTGTTCTTTAAAATATTCCTGAGCACATATGCATGTACAATTTGTGATAATGATATTTTGGTGAAAATTATGTAGAAATGGTTAAATAATGTATGCTATATCCTGAGAAATGATATGTCACTACAGTAATAGAATATTAAAATGTCACAATAGTATGCATGGGATTAATCTATTTAAATACAATTATATGTATGCATATTTGTATATATAAATTTACACCTATGTTTATATGTACACATGTATATGTATGTATGCATATATGTGAAATGCAAGTGATTGCAATTGAATTTGTTATATGTTTTATATATATTTTCTTGTTTCAATATTTTAATCACTAGCTATTTTGTGATTTAGGTAACAACAAAGGAAAAACAAAATGATACTAAGTTCTATTTGTGTCCTGACCATAGCAAATCTCTTAAATATGAATGTGTCAGTTTTCTAATCTGTAAAATAAGAATAATCAGTCTTAAATGGTTTTAGTGATAATTACATTAACATATATGTAAATAACGATATATGTTAGTCAACTTGATTATCTTAAGCATTGCTGACTTTGTTTAGATAGATATTTGTTTCTTGGTTCATAAAGGCATTTTATTTTGTGTCCGATGGAAAGCACCAAGAGCTTCTCTGTTGGCATTCAAATTCCTTATGGGTGAATTACTAGTGCTATATGCCTAAGAGGCATATTGTCCAGGAAAAAGAATGTCTATTGCTTTAACCTTTGTATAGTTCTCGTTTATTGTTAACTATAAAACAATACGCAATTTAAAAATGTGCACCAGAGATCATAAAAGAATCTAGCAAAATTATTTCTCCAAAGTTATCTCAAATTGCTTGATCTGTTATTTTTATGAGTCAGGTGTTATTATTTAACTAAAATCAAGATGTTCTCTAATTGCAGTGTGACCTCAGGTCAGATTCTGGAGTTCTATTGAAAACTCACAGTGTTTATCTCTATGTGTATATGTGTGTGTCCTATGGATAAATCACTCAGGCAAATGAACAAATGATCTGGTGCACTAATGACATCTACATTTAAAATTCTGGACGCCAGAACATCTATAGGCTCGTTTTGTGAAGCAGTCATAGTAAATCATCAAAATTTAAAATGTAATAAAAAATAATCAAACAAAAGAGTAACTTGTAAACAAAAAAGAAAAATTATTTTAAAGGTTTTTTTGAAACGATAATAGAATCAAGTTTTTGCTAGCCAATTGAAGCATAAAAATTATCTTTAAAAGTGTCACAGGGCTACAGTTTTCTGGAGCAGCAGAAGAAAAACCAATGTAGAGTTGAGAATAAGCAGATTAGGGAGGGGAAATAATTTTGTATGCATTTAGCTAATCATTCTTAGGTTTGCTTCTTGTCTGCTTCTTGTCTGGCTCTGGCTTTTTATGCCGTGGGCCTTGTGGAATCCTCACATACTGTTGGGTCTCTTTGCTATACTATTTCCCATAAGCTGAAAATAAGGGGATGTAGCCTTACATGCGTTTATCGAAGTAGTTGCACAGGCATCTCATTAGGAATCTATTTAACACATAGCACAAGGTTAAAAACAGAGAAAATAGAAGGAAAATAAAAATGACCAAAAAAGTTGAGTTTGTGATTTAATATAACTGTACCACTTTGGTGTTATTGACCTTTCCCAAGGGTCAATACAGTCAGAAGCATATCATATTGGAGAATAAATAGAGGGGATAATGATTATTTAGTCTGATAAATTTGAATTTCAAAAATGAATGTATATGGAGACTAAGACAATGAGACTATGTTTTTTTAAAAGTAGGGGTAGGCCGGGTGCAGTGGCTCACGCCTTCAATCCCAGCACTTTGGGAGGCAGAGGCGGGCAGATCAAGAGGTCAAGAGATCGAGACCATCCTGGCTAACATGGTGAAACCCCATCTCCACTAAAAATACAAAAAATTAGCCGGGCGTGGTGGCAGGCACCTGTAGTCCCAGCTACTTGGGAAGCTGAGGCAGGAGAATGGCGTGACCCGGGGGGCAGAACTTGCAGTGAGCCCAGATTGTGTCACTGCATGCCAGCCTGGGCAACAGAGCAAGACTCCATCTCAAAAAAAAAAAAAAAAAAAAAGTTGGGGTGAAGGGAAAAGAGCAGACCCAAATACAGTGGGGAAACTCATGCCACATGGATCTCATTGTGACAAGTTTTAATGATGGTGTCTTTGCTTACTCATGTTCTCCAAATAGAAAACCCATTATACTCAGAAAATTTATATAGCCTACTTGGGATTTATGCTAAGGTTGACATGAAGCAGTTAAGGAGAACCACTGCTTATATATTGTCACAATAGAGAAAGGAATGCTATGCAGAATGAAGTTGGAAGGATCTGACTTGTTTAATACTAAATGATAAGTACAGTTAGCAGCTTCTGGGGGAAGTGGGGGCTAAGAGATAAATCTATCAATAATTGATTTTACATGCTAATTACAACTTTATAATTTTAGAAAATTCTGACCTCTACAGATAATTAGATTTTATCTATTTTAAAAAATGTTTAAATAGATTTTGGCTATTTTAAAATACATTTTCCATTCAGTACGAATTCATTGTTAATTGAAGTAACATTAATATAAAGTAAAATTGAAATTTAGCAATAATAATGATTTCTAGAAAATTGTTACTGTGTACAAGGCATGATTATAAATTTTTAGCATATATTCATTCACTCTGTTCTCACCCCATACATATTTTTTAAAACAAGGAAACCAGGGGGTCAGAGCAAGGCAAAGTAACTGGCCCAAGTCAGACAGACAGACCTGGTGTTGAGAATTAAACAGCTAGAATGTTTCAACATTGTACGTTGCCTATGAATTAACTATTTGATTAATCTGATTGTTCAAGATAACACATCTATTTCTTTGGCCAGTTTTATCTCTGAAAATATCTGGTTTTCCATTGTAACTTGTAATATTAAAGATACATTGGAATCTATTTTAATAATTTTATTACTACAATATCAGTAATAAATTGTTCTCTAATTCCACTCATTTTATTTCTATTTTACCAACTTTGTGGAATGTGGTCATTATTATAGGCCTATTTCTAGCTTTCCTGACTCCTTTATTCAGTCAACACTAACTGGTGCATTATTGCAAAAAATATTTTCCTAGTCCTAGAGTTACAGATATGAGTAGTTAAAAAATATTCCCAGCTGATTCTGATATTCTCCTCCTCTTTACCTTTTGAGAAGCACCAAATTAATTCAAAAATCTACCTCCTCTGCTTCAGATCTGCACCCATATTTTTGTGCACCACAAGAGAAAACCAGATGATCTTAAAGATTAGTACCGCAGCAAATTTATGGTATTCAAACTCAGAGGTAACCACAACGACTTGGCAATCCTATTACATTTTTCTTATATGGCCTATTTCCCATTCCCTTCAGCAATTACTCCAGCCCTTCTTCATTTTCTTTAAATCCCCAACCCCAGTAGAGTCTATCTTACTCCATCAATTATCCCCTCCCTAGGCTGTATCTTTAGGCTTCTCTAAGCACACATATACCACACACCTACACCACATTTATACAAATGTTCATGTCAAAAGTTGAATACCCATACATACAAACAAACATGCATACATGCATAAATACACAAGAACAAAAGTGTATGTGTGTATTAATATGTGTGTGCATTCAATTTTTGACACAATTGATTTCAGTTACCTTGTTAAAACTCACTTTTCCTTTTATTTCCAAATCACCGTCTTTATATTCTCTTTCTCTCTTTTTTTTTTTTTTTTGACGGAGGTTTTGCTCTTGTTGCCCAGGCTGGAGTGTAATGGCATGACGTTGGCTTACTGCAACCTCCGCCTCCTGGGTTCAAGCGATTCCCCAGCCTCAGCCTCCGGATTAGCTGGGATTGCAGGTGCCCACAACCACGTCCAGCCAATTTTTGTATTTTTTAAAATAGAGACAGGGTTTCACCATGTTGATCAGGCTGGTCTTACCCTCCTGACCTCAGGTGATCCACCCTACTCGGCCTCCCAAAGTGTTGGGATTACAGGCATACAGGCATGAGCCACCATGCCCGGCCTCTATAATTCTCTTTCTTTTTCAGTCACTTCTTAGTTTTTTTTTTGTTTTTTGTTTTTTTTTTGAAGTCCATTCCTTAAAATATGAAGGTCATTAGGACTGTTATTTAAATTCTGTATCTTCCTCAGGAATCTGTATTAAACCTTTAACTCTTTTTATTCAATATCAAAAAGGCTGAAACTATGGTCCTGAAGTGGGCTTTAAGGACACAGTACCGAGACTATGTATTATATTTAAATATATATATAATTACAAACAATTTTCTTGACGATATATATACACCTATTTCTAAGAATGAGATCTGGAGTTTTAAAATTATAATGTGACATACTGAAAATGAAGAGCCATTGTTCTAAAACACTTGTGCATTTAAATCTTGATCTATAGTTCTAATCACTACCTGTATACCTGTATGTAGATAACTTTTTTTTTTTTTTGAGATGGAGTCTCACTCTGTTGCCCAGGCTAGGCGGTAGTGGTGCGATCTCAGCTCACTGCAACCTCTGCCTCCTGGGTTCAAGTGATTCTACTACCTCAGCCTCTGAAGTAGCTGGGACTACAGGCTGACACCACCATGCCAAGCTATTTTTATTTTTATTTTTTTTGTATTTTCAGTAGAGATGGGATTTCACCATGTTGGCCAGGCTAGTCTCGAACTCCTGCCCTCAAGTGATCCGTCCACCTTGGTCTCCTAAAGTGCTGGGATTACAAGTGGGTAAACCACTGCACCTGCCCATATGTAGATTACTTCTACATTTGTTTTGTGAACTTGAACTTCTGTTCTGAGCTATGTCTGTGTGCCCAAGAGACAAGTATGCATCTTCACCTTTACATCTCACAGACAACTTAAATTGAACAAACCCAACTACATTGACTAACTTTGTTAAGATTTTATCTCCTTTTTCTATTTTTATATCTCAGTGACTGCCATGATCACCCTGCATTTGTCCAAGTGATACAACTAGAAGTCATCCTAGACATTTCTCTTTTTGTAATCTAGACATTTTATAAATCATCAAATCCATTTGGACCATCCCTTTAATATCTCCACGATTCCATGCTACTTCTGAGTCCTTTCAGTCATTGATTGAGCCCAAGTCCTCACTGTTTTCCATATGAATAGTATCTTCCTCTAGTCTCAAAATTCTCCATATTGTTATCAGAGATATCTTTCTGAGACAAAAGTTTAATTATGCCTTTCCTGTATCTAGTATTTAGATACAAACCCAACAAGACTTATTAGATTGTGAAAAAATGCTGTAATCCTATTTATATAAATAATAAGATTGATCATTAACAATACTCAGTATCTAGATTGACAGCAGCATTCTTTGTCCATGTATCTGACAATCAAGTGTCACATTTATTGGATAAGATAGACTAAGGCAAAAAAAAAGCTCCAGTAAAAAAGAAATTGTGTTGTCAGTAACCAATTTTTTAATTACCAATGGACCTCCACCCATGTTATTGTGCATCACAACAGAAAACCAGACAATCTTGAAGATTAGAACCTCAGCAAATTTATGGTACTTTCAGTTCATTACAATGTGCTATAGATAACATAAATTAGGTAGATGTATTTATGTTATTTAGTTTTGACTAAAATAACCATCAGTAAATAGACAAGAGATTGATTCGATTTTCCGCAAAGAAACCACAATTGGGAAGATAATACAAAGCAAGAACCACAAACCAGTAAGAAAATTTCACAATCATATTTCTATTTGTATACTTCATCTTTTCTTAAGCCAAAAAATAGGTAAAAACAATAACAGTCTAATATAATCAGCAATATTTTGGTCAGAAAAACTGGAAAATCTTAAGAAGGATACATGAAATATGTATTTATATCCTTTGTTGTGAATAACGGACTTTACCTAAGTACATATTGTGCCTTGAAATAGAAGCTAATAACACAAAGCCATCAAAAGTCGCAAGACTTTCAAAAAATTATTAACAAAAATATTTATGAAGTAAAATAGTCATTTAAAATATTATTTAATTTATCTTTATCTCATTATATTTTCTATTATGCATTTTTATAATTATACTGCAAAAGTAAAGACATATTTCCTTTGCAATAATATGTTTATATTAATGATTTTTGCATGAAAATATTTACATATAAAGGTGAATGAGAAAAATATTTTGAGGCCAATTACTTATAGTATAATACAATTATACTTACTATAATTACTTATAATATACTACAAGTACCTTTAATAAAGGGTACAAGGTCCCTCCTAAGATGGCCCACTTTCAAATTCAGCTACATTTTGTATTATGAGCCCTTTAAATCTATCATTTCTAACTTAAACTTCTCAGGACATATTACACACATCACATTATGTCTTTCGTTGTAAGTCCAATCAAGCTCATTGATCTCTAATAATGCATTGCTTGGTTAACTTGGACTTGACCATTAGAACTAAGCTTGGTCATTTGTTCCCCTCAGGATAAGCTTCATTACTGCTGTTCACATGTCCATTTTGGTTTTGCTTCTGCCATGAACATTAACTCTTTTGCTATTCAGCTCACTGCACCTCCTTGGGCAAATAATTTTCTTGGTGTATTTGGAGAACTATAATACCCCTTTTCATCCATTTTCATTGGGATGAAACATCCCATTTGCATTGGGATGAAAATTGAAAGCTATTTTAAGTAACACCAACTTCACATGTTGCAGAGATTCACTGGGAGTTGAGCTTCTGAACCAGGTTGGACTGATCATAGTACCTTAACCTCCTCATGTACAACATGGGGACTATAGCTAATAATATTGTATTGTGTACTGGATATTTGCTAAGTGACTAGAATTTAGGTATTTTCACCAAGAGTTTAAAAAGGTAACTATGTGAAATGAAGGATATGTCTCTTTGTTTACTATAGTAATTTCACTATGTATATCAAAACATTGGAGAACTATAAATTTTTTAAAAGTACATGGGAAATATTTGTGTCTAGATTTTTTTTCAGTCTCAGATTCAATGATTTTTTTGGATCAATACATAATAGAAAGGATTCCTGCATTGGCTGAGAAATGGGATTAAAAACTTTGTTCCCTAGCAGAACTAAAACTAAATGTCAAGTGTTTCATATAAGGATAAATTTAAGATTATTTTCCTTGGGGAAAAAATCTATGATGCAATTATTCCTTTATCTGGCTATAATAAAGAATAGCTAATATGTACAGTTAATAAAATTGGAATGAATAATAGTTTGGGTTGTGACTAATAAAGGTTAGAAATGAAATTTATTAAAAAATCTTTTGCCTTGTTGTTTTTGTTGTTATTTTTCTTCCACTTACTTCAACTGTATCTCAAGAGAAGCCACTGGCACACTCAGAGATTAGCTGAAACTATTTTACTGGTAGTGTTAGTGCCAATTCAATCCAGAATCTGAGATCAATTTAAATGTATTTTCATCATTTAATATTATTTTTCTCCTGTGAATTTTCAAGCTGTTGCTTAACAGTTTCTTAAATTTCACTAGGCTGTTTTAAAGTCTGAGGTAATACAGAAAACTGAAACTTTTAGAAGGGCAGTTTGGAATGTTCCTTTTACTATAGAATGTTTTAATACAGTATCATATTTCTTTTGAGATTTGTTTTGTGTTAAAAATTCTGATAATCACCAATCAGAATGTAGAAAAAGTCAGCTTTCCCATCTATTTTGTTCAGGTACAGAATAACAAGAAGTATGATATATCTAAGATCTCTCAGCAAATAAATCAATTATGGATTATTAGTTTTTTGGGGGTTTTTTTTGAGACGCAGTCTTGCTCTGTCGCCCAGGCTGGAGTGCAGTGGCCGGATCTCAGCTCACTGCAAGCTCCGCCTCCCGGGTTCATGCCATTCTCCTGCCTCAGCCTCCCGAGTAGCTGGGACTACAGGCGCCCGCCACCGGCTAGTTTTTTTGTATTTTTTAGTAGAGACGGGCTTTCACCGTGTTAGCCAGGATGGTCTCGATCTGCTGACTTCGTGATCCGCCCGTCTCGGCCTCCCAAAGTGCTGGGATTACAGGCTTGAGCCACCGCACCCAGCCTATTAGTTTTAACTCTTTTTTCATGTTACTTCACTAAAGATTTTCTGATGTTTACTATGAACTTTTGATAAAACATTTTCATTATGAATATGATCTATTAAATCAATGACTGGGTATATAACAATGAAATGCCCATTTATTTGAAGACATGTTATTCTGCACTGCCTGCAGTGTGTCTGTGCCTGAGAAATAGCTGACTAGTGAAAGAAAAAGGGAGGTAGACAAAGGATGGGGTGGTGAAATAAGGAAGAGTTTATTTCAGAACCAAGACAAGAATTTGTGTGGAAACAAACCGAGAAAAACTGAGAAGCTATTTAGCTTCGATTTTCCCTTGTGTTCAGTCCCCCTAAGACTCATTTGATAATAAAAGCTATTTAGGGTGGTGGTTAATAGCATAGGCTTTGGAGTTCTGATTATTTAACTATAAAACTACATATTATTTTTCTCCTCTTCTCATCACTCCTACAGATTTTCTAAGGAGATATGGGTGAAAATGCCCCAGTGCATGTCTTCTAATGATATCTCCTGGGCTGCCACCTCTGTTGAGGTATGTAGGCATCTCTACATGTCTTCAGGGTACGCTAAATGTTTCTTCTGCATTTCACTTTTTCTCACTGGGGCCACTGATGGCAAAATGTATTGATTTCCAAATTCTTTGAGTTGTGAAGCTTCACTGTGCTCTCTGCAATGCTACAAAATTTCCATACTTGCACCTGGGTAACACAGCGGTGTTTCTTGTGCTTAGGCATCCTACAAAATATTTTTTGCTAGTAATTTTTTCAGCTTGTATTATCAGAAAAGTCTAAAGGAGGCTGAACTCATGGATAAATTGAGTGCAAACAACATACTGGACAAGTACTATTCCTTCTTTGAAAATTAAATTTGTGATTTTGTTAACCAGACTTTTGGCAATGTCTGAAACATTGGCTGTCATAGCTGGGAAAAGGGTACAACTACTTTCTAGTGGTAAAGTTCTGAGGTGTTGCTGAACTCTAATAATGCAAAGGGAAGCCCCAACACTAAAGAATTATCTACCCTACGATGTCAATAATGCTAAAGTTGAAAAACCGTGTTGTATTGTCTTGTTTGCCTAATAAATTCCCAGTTTCCCTTTATTTTTAAACCTCAGCACTGAATAGAAGTTAGTTTAAGATAGTAAATACTTTGAGTCCTTACCCCATCCCCAACACAGTTAAGCATATACCGTCTTAAATATATACACATGAACAAGCACACACATACAGAATAGTACCATATTTTCTACAGATAAAATTAATATGACTTTTGGAAGCAAATAAATTGATAAAATAAATTGATCATTGAGATCTGCACAACAGAGAAACTAATTATGAATAAAGAGATAAAATAAAAACACTTAATTTTTCCTGAATATTCATTTATACAGTGGGCCTCAATCCCAAACAGGATTTTCTTGGTATTTTTAGTATATGTATTGCTATCAAATGAAACATCTTTCTGATTTGGAAGTAAAGACTTTCATGATGATCTACAAAATTTCAAAAGTTAAAGTCTTATGTATATTTAACAATAAATTCAATCATAGCTGAGTATATTTTCAGCATCATAAAAATGAGATATGATGTAGATTTTTATACTGTTACGTTAAAAATTACTGAAATATATAACTTATATAAAACATTTACAATGTCTTAGTCTATAGTCAATTTTTGTAACTGCAAGTAAGGATTTCAGTGAAAAATGTTGAAATCTCTTAAATAATTTAAATGAGCCCACACCATAATAACAACCCTCAGTTAACCTTACTATGTTCAATGAATAAGACATGAAAAGGTTACATTTGATTATTAAAATATAATTAAAGATTTGAAATAATTCATTAAATGTAATTAAGAGAAATTATCCAAGATTAATGCCCAAAATGAATTTAACATTTAAATTCTTTTCTAGGGGGCATCCAAGATGCCCGAATACGAACAGCTCCAGCCTCCAGCTCCCAGCGTGAGCAACACAGAAGACGGGTGATTTCTGCATTTTCAACTGAGGTACTGGGTTCATCTCACTGGGGCGTGTTGGACCGTCAGTGCTGGTCAGTGGATGCAGCTCAACCAGCGAGAGCTCAAGCAGGGCGAGGCATTGCCTCACCTGGGAAACACAAGGGAAACTTTCCTAGCCAAGGGAAACTGAGACACACAATACCTGGAAAATCGGGTAACTCCCACCCTAATACTACACTTTACCAAGGGTCTTAGCAAACAACACACCAGGAGATTATATCCCACGCCTGGCCCCAAGGGTCTCACACCCACGGAGCCTCCTTCATTGCTAGCAGAGCAGTCTGAGATCTAACTGCAAGGAAGCAGCGAGGCTGGGGGAGGGGTGCCCACCATTGCTGAGGCTTAAGTAGGTTAACAAAGCCACCTGGAAGCTCAAACTGCGTGGAGCCCACCGCAGCTCAAGGAGGCCTGCCTGCCTCTGTAGACTCTACCTCTGGGAACAGGGTATAGCTAAACAAAGAGCAGTAGAAACCTCTGCAGATGTAAATGTCCCTGTCTGACAGCTTTGAAGAGAGCAGTGGTTCTCCCAGCATGCCACCACTAGGTGCAGACTGACACCTCACACATCACATGGCTGAGTACACCTCTGAGACAAAGCTTCCAGAGCAAGAATCAGACAATAACGTTTGCTGTTCAGCAATATTCTCTCTTCTGCAGCCTCTACTGCTGATATCCAGGTAAACAGGGTCTGGAGAGGACCTCAAGCACACTCCAACAGACCTGCAGCTGAGGGTCCTGACTGTTAGAAGGAAAACTAACAAACAGAAAGGACACCCACACCAAAATCCTGTCAGTACGTCACCATCGTCAAAGACCAAAGGCAGATAAAACCAGAAAGATGGGGAAAAAGCAGTGCAGAAAAGCTGGAAACTCAAAAGATAAGAGCACCTCTCCCCCTCCAAAGGAACGCAGCTCATCACCAGCAATGGAGCAAAGTGGGACGAAGAATGACTTTGACGAGATAAGAAGTCTTCAGTCAATCAAACTTCTCAGAGCTCAAGGAGGAATTATATACCCAGCACAAAGAAACTAAAAACCTTGAAAAAAGAATGGAAGAATGGATAACTAGAATAACCAATGCAGAGAAGTCCATAAGCGAACTGCTAGAGATGAAAACCATGACATGAGAACTATGTGACAAATGCACAAGCTTCAATAACTGACTTGATCAACTGGAAGAAAGAGTATCAGTGACTGAAGATCAAATGAATGAAATTAAGTGAGAAGAGAAGTTTAGAGAAAAATGAGCAAAAAGAAATGAACAAAGCCTCTGAAAAATTTGGGATTATGTGAAAAGACCAAATCAATGTCTGATAGGTGGGCCTGAAAGTGATGGGGAGAATGGAACCAAGTTGGAAAACACTCTGCAGGATATTATCCATGAGAACTTCCCCAACCTAGCAAGGCA
>NW_012101932.1:2306755-2307159 GCF_000951045.1 Mandrillus leucophaeus | reverse complement strand
AGACTAATAAAGAAGAAAAGAGAGAAGAATCAAATGTATGCAATAAAAAATGATAAAGGGGATATCACCACTGACCCCACAAAAATAAAAACTACCATCAGAGAATACTATAAACACCTCTATGCAAATAAACTAGAAAACCTAGAAGAAATGGATGAATTCCTGGACACATACACTTTCCCAAGACTAAACCAGGAAGAAGTTGAATCCCTAAATAGACCAATAGCAGACCCTGAAGTTGAGGCAAAAATTAATAGCCTAGCAACCAAAAAAAGTCCAGGATTAGATGGATTCACAGCCGAATTCTACCAGAGGTACAAGGAGGAGCTGGAACCATTCCTTCTGAAACTATTCCAATCAATAGAAAAAGAGGGAATCCTCCCTAACTCATTTTATGAGGCCAA